>NC_081553.1:48292430-48391027 GCF_963082655.1 Stomoxys calcitrans | reverse complement strand
TTTCAGTCGACTGGGCTGAATCTTGGGACCCCCACCACCCTGGATTCTGCTAAAAATTTATACTAAAATTAGAGTGAAGGGCATATTATACCCTCCACCATAAGATGGGGGTATACTAATTTCGTCATTCCGTTTGTAACTACTCGAAAAATTCGTCTGAGACCCCATAAAGTATATATATTCTTGATCGTCGTGACATTTTATGTCGATCTAGCCATGTCCGTCCGTCTGTCCGTCCGTCCGTCCGTCCGTCCGTCTGTCTGTCGAAAGCACGCTAACTACCGAAGGAGTAAAGCTAGCCGCTTGAAATTTTGCACAAATACTTCCTATTAGTGTAGGTCGGTTAGGATTGTAAATGGGCCATATCGGTCCATGTTTTGATATAGCTGCCATATAAACCGATCTTGGGTCTTGACTTCTTGAGCCTCTAGAGTGCGCAATTCTTATCCGATTGGTATGAAATTTTGGCACTACGTGTTTCGTTATAATATCCAACAACTGTGCCAAGTATGGTTTAAATTGGTCTATAACCTGATATAGCTGCCATATAAACCGATCTTGGGTCTTGACTTCTTGAGCCTCTAGAGTGCGCAATTCTTATCCGATTGGAATGAAATTTTGCACGACGTGTTTTGTTATGATATCCAACAACTGTGCCAAGTATGGTTCAAATCGGTTTATAACCTGATATAGCTGTCATATAAACCTATCTTGGGTCTTGACTTCTTGAGCTTCTAGAGGGCGCAATTCTTATCCGATTTGAATGAAATTTTGCACGATGTGTTTTGTTATGATATCCAACAACTTTGCCAGGTATGGTACAAATCGGTCAATAACCTGATATAGCTGTTATATAAACCGATCTTGGGTCTTGACTTCTTGAGCCTCTAGAAGTCGCAATTCTTATCACATTAGAATGAAATTTTGCACGACGTGTTTTGTTATGATATCCAACAACTGTGCCAAATATGGTTCAAATCGGTTCATAACCTGATATAGCTGCCATATAAACCGATCTTGGGTCTTGACTTCTTCAGCCTCTAGAGTGCGCAATTCTTATCCTATTGTAATGAAATTTCGCACGACATGTTTCGTTATGATATCTAACAACTGTGCCAAGTATGTCAAATTGGTCCATAACCTGATATAGCTGCCATATAAACCGATATTGGGTCTTGACTTCTTGAGCCTCTAGAGTGCACAATTCTTATCCGATTGGAATGAAATTTTGCACGACGTGTTTTTGTTTATGATATCCAACAACTGTGCCAAGTATGGTTCAAATCGGTCCATAACCTGATATAGCTGCCATATAAACCTATCTTGGGTCTTGACTTCTTGAGCTTCTAGAGGGCGCAATTCGATTTCAATTATCCGATTGGAATGAAATTTTGGACGACGTGTTTTGTTATGATATCCAACAACTGTGCCAAGTATGGTTCAAGTCGGTCCATAACCTGATATAGCTGTCATATAAACCGATCTTGGGTCTTGACTTCTTGAGCTTCTAGAGGGCGCAATTCTTATCCGATTGGAATGAAATTTTGCACGTCGTGCTTTGTTATAATATCCAACAACTGTGCCAAATATGGTTCAAATCGGTTCATAACCTGATATAGCTGCCATATAAACCGATCTGGGATCTTGACTTCTTGAGCCTCTAGAGGTCGCAATTATTATCCTATTTGCCTGAAATTATGTACTACGGATCCTCTCATGACCATCAGCATACGTGTTTATTATGATCTGAATTGGTCTATAGCCCGATACAGCTCCCATATAAATCGATCTCTCTATTTTACTTCTTGAGCCCCCAAAGGGCGCAATTCTTATTCGAATTGGCTGACATTTTACACAGGTCTCCAACATGTAATAATATAATAATAGCAGAGCAAATCTTTTCTTATATCCTTTTTTGCCTAAGAAGAGATGCCGGGAGAATAACTCGGCAAATGCGATCCATGGTGGAGGGTATGTAAAATTCGGCCCGGCTGAACTTAGCACGCTTTTACTTGTTTTATTCTTTATTATACCCTACACCACTACTGTGGTATAGGGTATTATAACTTTGTGAATTCGTTTGTAACACCCAAAAGGAAGAGATATAGACCCATTGATAAGTGTACCGATCGACTCAGAATAACTTTCTGATTCGATTTAGCTATGTCCCTCTGTCTGTCTGTCTGTCCGTCTGACCATGTTAATTTGTGTACAAAATACAGGTCGCAATTTTCATCCGATCGTCTCCGAAATTGGTATGGGCGTGTTTTTCGGCCTAGAGACGAAGCCTGTTGAAATTGAAAAAAATCGGTTCAGATTTGGATATAGCTTCCATATATATGTTTGTTCGATTTGCACTAATAATGCAATAAAATGGTCATTTGTTAACCGTTTTTCTCAAAATTTAGCAGGAAGGAATTTCTTATAACTCCCAACATTACAAGTGAATTTCATAGAAATCGGATCAGATTTGGATATAGCTCCCATATATATGTTCGTCCGATATGCAGTAATACTGCAATAAAATGGTCATTTGTTAACCGTTTTTCTCGAAATTTAGCAGGAAGAAATTTCTTATGACTCCCGACATTACTGGTGAATTTTATGGAAATCGGTTAAGTATTAATTAAAGCTCCCAAATATATGTTCGTCAGATTTTGGGTAATTTGCAATAATATTGTCATTTTTCAACCGTAGTTATTACAGTTTGAACATATTTTTGCTCGCCGAGGTCCATCAAGAATGGTTCAGATTTGGATATAGCTCCCACATAATACTTATAGGGTAGGTGTAGGGTATTATACAGTCGGCATCATCCGACTCTTTTGTCCTTCCTTACTGGTTTATTCATGGCAAACTTTTGTCAAACCAGCAAAAATTAAAACTTCTAGGAACCGAACAATAATTGAACGACCGGTTTACATGGGATCTATATCAGGTCATTGAGTGATTTTAATCGTAATTGACACAGTTGTTGGAAGTCATAACAGCCAAATCGGACAAATCGGCAGATCTGTTTATATAGAGCTATATCAGGTTGTAGACCGATTTGAACCGTACTTAGTTATTGGAAGCCATATTAGAATACTAAATACATGCAAAATCTCAGCCAAATCGAAAAAAATTGTAGCTTACAAGTGCTCAAGAAGTCAAATCGGAACACCGGTTTATATGGGAGCTATATCAGATTATAGACCGATTTGAAGCGTATCTGGCGCAGTTGTTGAAAATCATAACAGAATACTATGTGCAAAATTTCTGGCAAATCGGACAAAAATTGTAGCTTGAAAGGGCTCGAGAAATCAAATCTATAAATCCTTTTATATGGGAGCTTTATCAGATTGGAGGCCACCATGGCGCAGAGGTTAGCATGTCCGCCTATGACACTGAATGCCTGGGTTCAAATCCTGGCGAGACCATCAAAAATAATTTTCAGCGGTGGTTTTCTCCTCCTAATGCTGGCAACAATTGTGAGGTACTATGCCATGTAAAACTTCTCTCCAAAGAGCTATCGCACTATGACACGCCGTTCGGAATCGGCTATAAAAAGGAGGTCCGTTATCATTGATCTTAAACTTGAATCAAACTGCACTCATTGATATGTGAGAAGTTTGCCCCTATTCCTTAGTGGAATGTTAATGGGCAAAATTTGAAATTTCCATATCAGATTATAGACCGATATGGACCGTACTTGGCTCAGCTGTTGGATGTCATAACAGAACACCTCTTGCAAAATTTCAGCCAAATGCGACAATAATTGCGGCTTTTAAGTGCTCAAGATATCAAGTCGGGAGGTCGGTTTATATCGGAGCTATATCTAAATCTGAACCAATATGGTTCCAATTTGCAATCCCCAACGACCGACATCAATAGTTAGAACCTGTGCAAAATTTCGAGCGGCTAGCTTTACGCGTTCAACCGCAATCGTGTTTTCGACAGACGAACGGACGGATGGACATGGCTAGATCGACTCAGAACGTCAAGACCATCAAGAATATATAAACTTAATGGGGTCTTAGACAAATATTTTAAAGTGTTGTAAACGGAATGACTAGATTAGTATATACAACCCTATGGTGGTGGGTATAAAAAGCGATACTCTGCGAGTCGCAGTGAGCAAAGAGCTCACAACCTTTTATCAAACCTGTCAAAACAAATGTCTTCTCTAGGAGATAACTTATGTTATGCGGTGTGAATGGGTGAGTTAGCCGCAGTACCCGTAGTTTCGCATAAGTCCTTTCAACAATAGCATAGACATGGTCTGTCCAGCCCAGAGAGCTCTTAAAGACCGCCCCAAATTCATTAAGCTGGTAACTATTGCAACCCTTTCGCCATTAACAACGACATCAATGTGGACAATCATGTAAGGATTCAAATAAGGACCATTCGCTTTCGTCATTAAGATTTCGAATACACTGATCAGTGTTATCCATATAACTGCTTTGGTGGATTTGCAAGTCATCTGCATGTACTCGGCTTTAGACTAACTGAAGAGGGAGGATGTTAGCATGCATGGAGAAGAGGAATGAACCGACGATAGGCCCTTGGGGGACACCCTTACTTACAACCAGTGGTCTGGACACCGTGAACCCCGTATGTATCGTTTGTGACCGGTTCGTCAGATATGGCACTGTAAGTCTTGTAGATACAGTAGAAAAATAGAAAAATCGACGAAAGTTAAAGCGCAAGTTACGGCCATCAACGTTATCGAAAGCCTTTGATTGGTCAAGTAGAACCAGAAAGCTGACGTTATTGTTATCAGTGTCGCTACTTTTGGATTGCGAGACCTCGATCAAGGCGGAAATTATCGCTGTTTTAGCAACACATTACTTCTGTCCCATTTTCAACAGACTTTTAGCTGTTTTAGCAAACATTTTTGCTGTTTTTACTATCAAATTTCTATGAGTGTAAGATTAATTGCATTTGGTCAACGGCATTGGACTTAACCTGTGTAACCATCTTAGCACTTTTTCATGGGTAACACATTGGAACTTAATGTTACCGTCATCAAACAAGCCATCCACCACACTATCATCATACCCATAAAATGAGGGAAATGCCTGTAGCGTTGGTATATTAATAAATGTGTTGTTCAGCTCGTCCATTTCACCAACATAGCATAATCCAACTTCTATATCATTAATAACTTTCCATTTGATCTTATAATCAATGGAATGAATCAATCCGCATAACTTCTTTCAGAATCGCATAACTTCTTTCAGTACAAAATTCCTCATGGAATTCCGGTGCTATAAGACACTGCTTCCACCTGGACTATACTCTATCTCTATCGTTTAAATACCCTCTAATCACAGAGTTAAACCAGGGCTTCGTACCCGAAGTGATTCCAAATATCAATGAAATTTTATCTAAAACAAAATATTAATGAAATGTTTCTAAAGACAAAATTTTAATAAAATTTTTTTTAAAGACAAAATTTTAATAAAACTTTTTCTAAAGACAAAATTTCCATGAAATTTTCTCTAAAGACAAAATTTCCATGAAATTTTCTCTAAAGACAAAATTTCCATGAAATTTTCTCTAAAGACAAAATTTCCATGAAATTTTCTCTAAAGACAAAATTTCCATGAAATTTTCTCTAAAGACAAAATTTCCATGAAATTTTCTCTAAAGACAAAATTTCCATGAAATTTTCTCTAAAGACAAAATTTCCATGAAATTTTCTCTAAAGACAAAATTACCATGAAATTTTCTCCAAAGACAAAACTTCCATGAAATTTTCTCTGAAGACAAAATTTTCATGAAATTTTCTCTGAAGACAAAATTTCCATGAAATTTTCTCGGAAGACAAAATTTCCATGAAATTTTCTCTAACGACAAAATTTCCATGAAATTTTCTCTAACGACAAAATTTCCATGAAATTTTCTCGGAAGACAAAATTTCCATGAAATTTTCTCAAAAGACAAAATTACCACGAAATTTTCTTTAAAGACAAAATTTCCATAAAATTTTCTCCAAAGACAAAATTTCCATGAAACTTTTTCTGACGCTACATCCCAAAACCATGGACGGACATGTTTGCCGATTGGGACAATATGGGTATCAAATGAAAGGTATTTAAGAGTATAGTACGAACTTGGCACAAAAATGTCACCCTAAGTGTCTGGGGAGTCCCCCAGCCCCAAAAACAACACCTAACATGACACTTTTACAGCTCTGGCCAAATTGGGTATCAAATAAAAGGAATTTAAAAGCAGAGTACAAATCCGACAAAAGAAATATTCCTAGATCTCTGAGGGGCCACCTCACCCCCCACAACCCCCCCGCAGGATATATTTACCGATTCGAACAATATGGGTGTCAAATGAAAGGTGTTTAGAAGTTGAGTACACATATGTTACTTAACAAATGTGTACTCAACTTCGACATCTTCAATTTGGTTCAGATCGGTTCAGATTTGAATATAGCTGCCATATAGATCAATCTCTCTAGTTAAAGTCTTGCGCTCATAAAAGGCGCATTTATTGTCCGGATTTGCCAAAATTTTAGATAGTAAGTTGTGTTAGGCCCTTCGTCTTCCTTCTTCAATTTGTTCAAATCGGTCCAGATTTGAATATAGCTGTCGTATAGAGCGATCTCTCGATTTTAGATTTTGGGACCATAAAATGCGCATTAATTGTCCGATGTCGCCGAAATTTGGTATAGTGAGTTGTGATAGGCCCTTTGACATCATTCTTCATTTTTTCCAATGTCGGTCTAGATTTGAATATAGCTGCCATATAGACCGACCTCTCGATTAAAGGTCTTACACCCATTAAAAGCGCATTTATCGTCCGTTTTTGCCAAAATTGGGAACGGTGAGTTGTGTTAGGCCCTTCAACTTTCCTCTTCAATTTGGTCAAGATCGGTCCAGATTTGGATATAGCTGCCATATAGACCGATCTCTCGATTTAAGGTTTTGGCCCAATCCTTCTTCAACTTGGCTCAGATCGGTCAAGATTTAAATATATCTGCTTTATAGACCGACCTCTCGATTTATGGTCTTAGGCCCATTAAAAGCGCATTTATTGTTCGATTTTGCCAAAATTGTGGACGGCATCCTTCTTCAATTTGGCCCAGATCGGTTCAGATTTGCATGTAGTTGGCATATTGACCAATCTCTCGATTTAAGGCCTGGGGGCCATAAAAGACACATTTTTAGTCCGATGTCGCCGAAATTTGTGACAATGAGTTAAGTTAAGCCCCTCAGCATACTTCTGTAATATAGCACAGATCGGTTCAGATTTGGATATAGCTGCCATATAGACCGATCTCTCGATTTTAATTTTTGGGCCCATAAAAGTCGCATTTATAGTCCGATGTCGCCGAAATTTGAGACAGTGAGTCACATTACGCCTCTCGGTATACTTCTGTAATATGGTACAGATCGGTCTCGATGTGGATATAGCTGCCATATAGACCGATTTCTCGATTTAAGGCTTTGGGCCCATAAAAGGCGAATTTTTTATCCAATGTCGCCGAAATTTGTGACAGTGAGTTAAGTTAAGCTCCTCGGCATACTTCTGTAATATGGCACAGATCGGTTCAGATTTGGATATAGCTGCCATATCTCTCCATTCAAAGTTTTGGGCCCATAAAAGTCGCATTTATTGTCCGATGTTGCCGAAATTTGAGACAGTGAGTCACGTTACGCCTCTCGACATCTTTCTGCGATTTGGCCAAGATCGGTCCAGATTTGAATATAGCCGCCATATAGGCCGACCTCTCGATTTAAGGTCTTGCGCCCATAGAAAGCGCATTTATTGTCCGATTTGGTAAAATTGGGGACGGTGAGTTGTTTTAGGCCCTTCGACATACTTCTTAAATTTGGCCCAAATCGGTCTAGATGTGGATATAGCTGTCATATAGACCGATCTCTCGATTTAAGGTTGTGGTCACATAAAAGGCTCATTTATTGTCCGATGTCACCGAAATTAGGGATAGTGAGACTAATCCCTTGATTTATGGTTTTGGCCCCATAAAAGTCGCATTTATTTTTCGATGTCGCCGGAATTTGGGACAGTGAGTTGAGTTACGCCTCTCGACATCCTTCTTCAACTTGGACCAGATCGGTTCAAATTTGAATATAGCTGCCATATAGATCGATCTCTCGATTAAAGGTTTTGGGCACATAAAAGGGGCATATAGATGCTATAGGGGAATAAATTATGCATTTTTCCCTGGATTATGACGAAAAATGGTTTACATATATACCCGAGGTGGTGGATACCCAAAATTTGGCCAGGCCGAACTTAATGCCTATTTACTTGTTCCTATTTGAGTTATTTTCCAACCAAAACACATTTGCTGGGAAGCATATTGACTCAAATGCCTTCTCGATATTTGTGAAAATCGAGGAGTAGTACTCTTCCTAAACTTAAAGTTTACCCTTTCTTTTGGTCATATTTCTTGCTATCTATTATTGGCCTCACCACTATTCCATTAATGCCAACTCTAATGATCAATAATGACAAACGTATGTAAGTCGTGTATTCCAAATCATTTGGAATTAATTTCAATTCGCTAGATAACATCTATTATTAATGACATTGCCATGGCGGAGGGGGGTGTTATTTCTGTTTCTGACACCCCAGAATGTCATTTCCTCTTGCTTCAAACGCCACCATGTGAGCATAGATATCCATGGAGTGTTGGAAAGTTCATCAATATGAACACATAATGAAATTTAAACACGATATAACTCCATGTCTCACTAGGGTGTGAGTGGGTGGTGGTGGTGTCATAAAAGGCGCTTCTTATCAATTGCAAATGTAGGCTTAAACAATTGGTTTGACACACTAATGTTATGACTAATGTTCGTCCATAAAATTAAGTGGAGCTCCATTAATTAAGCAATTAATGATGATAAATTATATTACTTTCCGTTTTTATGACTATTCCAACCATTCGCTCCCAGAGGCTCGCCCCCAGCCCATGGCAGCCCCCGGCAACCATTGGCAAAAGAAGCGAAAATAAATTAATGATACAACTCGAAATGAAATCACAGATGAGAAGTGATTCCTTTTAATTGAATCCTCGTACTAGTGTATTTGATAAAAGCCTCCAAAACGAATTCCAAGGATATTTAAGATATTTTGTTGCTCCTGTGGAGATTTTGTAAAGATATCTCTTTGCGAAGATGCTGATACAAATGATGCTAATGTCAAATGGAAGCCACATTAATTCATTATTTTTATTATTCTTGATTTCGTTTATTCGGGGGGGATGGGCAATTATATTTGTTGAGTGCACTTTTAATGAGATTGGATTTTGGTTTTGTAAAGAAGCACAAGAAGAACATCATTAAGGAATTTGACAGCTTTTGTCCATTAGCAAATCCGCATATAGTTGTTTGGTGTTTTTTTTGCGTATCATTTATGAAGAATGTTGTTATGACGCAACATTACTTCAGTGGCTTGAGGGTATTAGAAATGGTGCTCCCTTTATGCCCACCATCATAGGATGGGGGGTATACTAATCTAGTCATTCCGTTTGCCACACCTCGAAATATTGTTCTGCGGCCCCATAAAGTATGTATATTCTTGATCCTCTCGGCATTCTGAGTCGATCTAGACTTTTCCGTTCGTTCGTCCTTCTCTCCATCTGACTGTCATGCCAGTGGTCGAACACTTAAATCTCGACGATTGAAATTTTACACAGGTACGTATTCATATTGATGTAGGTCAAATGAGAGGGGGGGCGGACCCTCCCCCTAACCCCAAAAGTACCACCCAAAAAAAAAAAAAGGACCGATCGGGACAATATACGAGTACGAATTTCATTATAAAAGTTGGGTCCAAGTACCTTGGTATTAATGTAAGTCGTTGGAGATTACAAATGGGAGGGGGGCGGACCCTCCCCCTTACTCCAAAAGTACTACCCAAAAGAAAAACGTGGACCGATCGGGACAATATGAGACTAAATGAAAGGTATTCACGAGTAGAGTACGAATTTCATAATAAAAGTTGGGTCCAAGTACCTTGGTATTGATGTAGGTCGTTGTGGATTGCAAATGGGAGGGGGGCGGACCCTCCCCCTTAACCCAAAAAGTACTACCAAAAAAAAAAAAGAATGGACCGATCGGGACAATTTGGGATTAAATAAAAGCTATTCACAAGTAGAGTACGAATTTCATAATAAAAGTTGGGTCCAAGTACCTGAGGGGCCGCCCCAGCCCCAGAACCCCTTAAAATAGGTTTATTTGACAATCATGACAAAATGGGACTCAAATGAAAGGTATTTGGGAGTAACTTACGAATATGGTCAGGAAGTAGGAATAGGATTTATAATTTATTGATAACGGAAGGGTGCGGACCCGCCGCCGTCACCCCAAAAACATCACCCAAAATCAAAAGTGGACCGATAAGGACAATATGGGTATCAAATGAAAAGTATGCTGGAGTAGATATCAAATCTGGCATACAATTTCATGTCGAAGTTTAGGGGGTCACCCCACACCCCCAAACACGCCCCAAATGGGCACATTAGCCAATAATGGCTACATGGTACACGGTTTCTTTGTTTGTTCCGTATAGATTCAAAAACGGCAGAAGCGATTTTCTCGAAATTTTCGCATATTGTGTTGGTTGGTCTGGAGAGAAACATAGGCTATATAATTTTTCTATATCGGAAGGGGGGTCGGACCCTCCCCCTTATGCCAAAAACACAACACAAAATCAAAAGTGGACCAATAAGGATAATATGGGTATCAAATGAAACATATACGGGAATAGACAAAGAATCTGCGGGAGTAGATAAAGAATATCGGAAGGAGATGGACCCTCCCCCTTATGCTAAAAACACCACCCAAAATCAAAAGTGGACCGATCGGGACAATATGGGTATCAAATGAAAGGTGTTGGAAAGTAGAATACGAATATGGTATTAAAATTTTAAACTAAGTACCCATCGAGCCCCAACTTGAAATTGGGGCTCGATGGTGGGCTCTCCCCAAAACAGATATATTGGACGTTAATGTCAATATGGGGTTCAAATGAAAGGTATTTGGGAGTAGATTTCGAGTTTGAAACATAGGCTATATTATTTTACGGTATCGGAAGGGGGACGGACCCTCCCCTCATATGCTAAAAACACCACCCAAAATCAAAAGTAGACCGATCGGGACAATATGGGTATCAGCTGAAAGGTATTGAAAAGTAGAATACGATTATGATATTAAAGGGGGACGGATCCTCCCCCTTAGCTAAAAACACCACCCAAAATCAAAAGTGGACCGATCGGGACAATATGGGTATCAACTGAAAGGTATTAGAAGTAGAATACGAATATGGTATTAAAGGGGGACGGACCCTCCCCCTTATGCTAAAAACACCACCCAAAATAAAAATTGGACCGATCGGGACAATATGGGTATCAGCTGAAAGGTATTGCAAAGTAGAATACGCATATGGTATTAAAATTTTAGTCTAAACACCCATCGGGCCGCCCTAACCGCACAACTCCCCCAAACAGACATATTGGACGTCCATGTCAATATGGGGCTCAAATAAAAGGTATTTTTCAGTAGATTTCGAGTTTGGCACACAAAATCAGATCGAAGTATAGAGGGTCACCCCACCCCCTAAAATCGATTCAATTGGGCATAAAACCCATTATGACTGTATGGGATTCGGCTGAATCAATTTTCTTAAAATTTTTATAGATTGTGTAGGTTGGTCTAGAAGGAAACATAGGCTTTATAATTTTTCGGTATCGGAAGGGGGACGGACCCTCCCCCTTATGCCAAAAACACAACCCAAATCCGAAAATGGACCGATCGGGACAATATGGGTATCAAATGAATGGTATGGGAGAGTAGAATACGTATATGGTATTAAAACGTCTGAGTACCCATCGGGCGGCCCCAACCACAAAACTCCCCCAAACAGACATATTAGACTTTCATTTCAATATGGGGATCAAATGAAGGTATTTGGGAGTAGATTTCGAATGTGGCATAAATAACCAGATCAAAGTATAGAGGGTCACGCCACCCATCAAAGGCGGCATTAGACCCATTATAACTATATGATTATTGGATGAACCCTTTGTCTGGAAAGAAACATAGGCTATATAATTTTTAGATATCGGATGGAGGCGGACGCTCCCCCTTACCCCAAAAACGCCTCCCACATCCGAAAGTGCTGCGATAAGGGTATCAAATGAAAGGTATTGGAGACCAGAAACCGAATAAGGTATTAAAATTTAGGTCGAAGTATCCAGCGGGCCGCCCCCAACCCCAAAACTCTTCCAGAAGATCATGTCAATATGGGACTCAAATGAAAAGTATTAGGCAGTAGATTACAAATATGACATAAAACATTAGGTCCAAGTAATGGAAGGACGCCCACCCCCAAATACCCCCAAATGGGCATATTAGCCGACCGTGGCAATATGGGACTCAAATGAAAGGTATTTGGGAGTAGATTACAATTATGACACTAAAATTTGCCTTCAAGTAAAATATATAAAACCAAATTCAAAAGCGTTTCACCCTTTCAGTCTCAGATCAAATTAATTTCTATGACGAACCTTGCCAATGTGAGCTGAACCTCAGCACCCAGAGGTAACTTGTCTTTACAGATTTCTAGAAGCTTTAATTTTTGATTGGTTTGAAAGAAATTTATTTAGTGTAAAATTTTTAGCAGAATCAATGGTAGTGGGTACCCAAGTTTCAGCCCTGCCGAACTTAGCACGGTTTTTCTTTTTTCTAATAAGAGAAACAGGAAGTGAGGTAGATCCCTTTGACTAAGGATTGAGGATTGACTAAGAGTCAATTTCTGATTCGATATATACATCTTCGTCCATTTATCAACACTTTTATCAGTTCGTCTTTCTGTCTGTGCGTCTTTTAACTTTGGGTTTTTTGTTATAAAACTAAGCAACGCAATTTCCATGGTATCACTTTTAAAATTTGGCAAATACTTTTTTTTTGGCCAAAAGGCCAAGCATTTTTGGGCAGATTTGGATATGCTTCCATATATGTAAACATATGTTTCTTTGATTTTTATACCCTCCACCATAAGATGACTAATTTCGTCATTCTGTTTGTAACTACTCGAAATATTCGTCTAAGACCCCATAAAGTATATATATTCTTGATCGTCGTGACATTTTATATTGATCTAGCCATGTCTGTCCGTCCGTCCGTCCGTCTGTCGAAAGCACGCTAACTTCCGAAGGACTAAAGCTAGCCGCTTGAAATTTTGCACAAATACTTCTTATTACTGTAGGTCGGTTGGTATTGTAAATGGGCCATATCGGTCCATGTTTTGATATAGCTGCCATATAAACCGATCTTGGGTCTTGACTTCTTGAGCCTCTAGAGTGCGCATTTCTTATCCGATTGGGATGAAATTTTGCACGACGTGTTTTGTTATGATATCCAACAACTGTGCCAAGTATGGTTCAAATCGGTCCATAACCTGATATAGCTGCCATATAAACCGATCTTGGGTCTTGATTCTTGAGCCTCTAGCGTGCGCAATTCTTATCCGATCAGAATGAAATTTTGCACGACGTGTTTTGTTATTATATCCAACAACTGTGCCAAGTATGGTTCAAATCGGTCTATAACCTGATATAGCTGCCATATAAACCGATCTTGGGTCTTGACTTCTTGAGCCTCTAGAGTGCGCAATTCTTATCCGATTGGAATGAAATTTTGCACGACGTGTTTTGTTATGATATCCCACAACTGTGCCAAGTATGGTTCAAATCGGTCCATAACCTGATATAGCTGCCATATAAACCGATCTTGGGTCTTGACTTCTTGAGCCTCTAGCGTGCTCAATTCTTATCCGATCAGAATGAAATTGTGCACGACGTGTTTTGTTATTATATCCAACAACTGTGCCAAGTATGGTTCAAATCGGCCCATAACCTGATATAGCTGCCATATAAACCGATCTTGGGTCTTGACTTCTTGAGCCTCTAGAGGGCACAATTCTTATCCGATTGGAATGAAATTTTGCACGACGTGTTTTGTTATTATGTCCAACAACTGTGCCAAGTATGGTTGAAATCGGTCAATAACCTGATATAGCTGTCATATAAACCGATCTGGGGATTTGACTTCTTGAGCTTTTAGAGGGCGCAATTCCTATCCGATTTGGCTGAAATTTTGCATGACGTATTTTATTTTTACTTTCAACAACTGTGTCAAATAAGGTTAAAATCGGTTCATAACCTGATATAGCTGCCATATAAACCGATCTGGGATCTTGACTTCTTGACCCCTAGAGGTCGCAATTATTATCCGATATGCCTGAAAAAAATGTATAAAAATATAAAAATGTAAGATGGATCCTCTCATGACCATCAAGAAACGTGTTTATTATGGTCTGAATCGGTCTATAGCCCGATATAGATCCCATATAAATAGTTCTCTCTGTTTTACTTCGTGAGCCCCAATGGGCGCAATTCTTATACGAATTGGCTGAAATTTTACTCAGGTCTCCAACATATAATTTAATTGTGGTCCGAACCGGACCATATCTTGATATCGTTTTAATAGCAGAGCAACTCTTTTCTTATATCCTTTTTTGCCTAAGAAGAGATGGCGGGAAAAGAACTCGACAAATGCGATCCATGGTGGAGGGTATATAAGATTCGGCCCGGCCGAACTTAGCACGCTTTTACTTGTTTATATATATTGCAACATATTTGTCAACCCAACGAAATTGGCTCACCTAATCGTTACACATATAGATTTTTTCCACCATTCATATAATACATGCTCAATTTTTGAAGCTCTAGTACTTACTATGGCCCTCATAACTTCTTATAAAGCCTTGTTAACCATTAAAGTGGGTGGGTGAGTTGGGCCCCCACTTTGGAGGTGATGGTAAATGTGTACTTGTATCATAGTCTTAGAAGATACTGTCACCTCATCTTAAACAAAATCCACAAGACCATTTAAGCAAGTTGTTTTCTTATTTTTTTATGTTAAAACTTTTCTTTTACTTACTCTGAGTCATTCCAGTTTTCGGGTTATTTGCCACATCATACACAGAACTCATGTCTTTTATGGTTATGTACACGCACACAATTACCTAAAATGATTTTTACAGAGGCGGATCGCCGCTAGGCCCCCAAAAGGTAAAGAAGTTTAGGAAATATATTTATATACACAACCATTCCATTAGAAATGGGGGATACTGGGCAACCCTGCAACCAGCGCCAGATGAACTAGTGTTACCGGGAGAAAAGGAGGGAGGAGAAACGTTTGTTCTGCAGAAAGAAAAATTCAATGGAAAGACGTGAGTGTGAGCGAATTAAGATATGAATGAAGTCCGGCATTGGTGCAGGCACATCCTCCAGCAAGGACAATGAAGGAAATCTGATAACTGATGCAAGTTGTGCGCTGAGGACATGGAAAGAACACTTTTTTGCAGCTGCTGGTATCCGATGATGGTAGCCATGAGTAATCCGCAAAACCAATCCCTGGTGATGGTATAGAATCAGAAAAAGGTTCAAGTAGTGGCACGACTGAAGAACAACAAGGCAGCAGGGGGCGATTGGTTGCCTGCTCAACCATTTATATCCAGGAAAAATCCTTGGTATATCCAGGAAAAATCCTGAACATGACAAAAGAGGACTGCTCAACTCTTATCATATCTTTGTTGAGCCGTTTTTGAGAGCCCAAAACGTTGAAAGTCTTTTCAAGCCATGTCTGAGTTTGGTATCCCTGCAAAATTAATAAGACTCTGTAGGATGACACATGCTGATACATGTTCCTCAATAAGAATAGGAAAGAATCTCTCCGAACCATTCCACACCAAAAGAGGTTTCAGACAAGGAGACAGCTTATCGTGTGATCTCTTTAATGTCCTGCAGGACATGCAGATGTGAATAGATATGGCACACTATTCACACAATCACACTACTCGCTTTACTCGACGAGTAAAACACAATCGAATAGAAATTTGCTCGAAATAGGTTCGGATTTAGATATAGCTTCCATATATATTTTCGTCCGATTTTGAGAAATATTGCATGAAGTGCTCATTTGTTAATCGCTTCTCTCAAAATTTAATAGGAAGGATATAACATGTGGATCATAACATGAGAATTTCATAGAAATCGGTTAAGACTTGGATACACGTATAGCTTCCATATATATGTATAACCCGATTTTCACTTTCAAAGCGTTTGCAGGCGCATTTATCACCTGATCTTCTAAAAAACTTGCAATGCGCTTTCTTCTGTGACAACTACAAAACGTTTGGGTTAAGGTCGAAATCGGTGCAGATATTGGTACAGCTCCTATATTTATTTTCATCCGATTTGGACTTATTTTGCAATAATGTGGTCATTTGTTAACCGATTCACACGAAATTTAAGACAAAGGAATCCCTTATGACTTCCCCCATTGCTGTTGAATTTCAAAATCGATTGCAGTATTACTGCAATAATTTGGTCTCTTCTTAACCGATTCCAGGTTTCTCTTGTGAATCTTTTGATTATTGCTGAATTTAATCAAAATCTGTTCAGATTTAGATATACATCCCATGTATATTTATATCCGGATTTTCACTTTCAGAGTATTAATCAACCCATCTTCTTAAAGTTTTTCATAACAATTTCGTCCATGACTCCTATACATGTGCCGATTTTGGATTTAGCCTGCATACGCAATGAGGCTTCGCCTGACTTTGCCCGTTCTTATTTATTTTTTTATACCCTCCACCATAGAATAGGGGTATACTGATTTCGTCATTCTGTTTGTAACACCTCGAAATAAGCGTCTGAGATCCCATAATGTATGCCATGCCGTTTTAAGTCGATCTAGCCATGTCCGTCCGTCTGTCTGTCGAAAGCACGCTAACTTCCGAAGGAGTAAAGATAGCCGCTTGAAATTTTGCACAAATATTTTTTATTAGTGTAGGTCGGTTGGCATTGTAAATGGGTCAAATCGGTCCATGTTTTGATATAGCTGCGCCTATAGAAGGCGCAATTCTTATCCGAATGAACTGAGATATTGCACAATGCCGCATGATAGGACGTGACCTAGATACTTGAATCCCAGATTCTGTCCCAAATGTGTATACCAGATTCGTTGTCAACTCCTAAAGACCATTCATTCGATACCCATTTTGTGACGTTGGACATTCATGGGTAGTCTTGGGTATTTTTAAGGATGGGTGAGGCCCCGTAGACAACTTGTACCATATTCTTATACCAGATGTGTACTTAACTTCCAAACAGCTTTCATTTGATACTCATATTGTCCCAATCGGTAAATATGCCCTATTGGGCGGTTTTGGGGTGTGGGGAGGGCCATCAGACACCAAAATATAAATTTTTACGTCAGATATGTACAATACTTTTAAAAACCTTTCATTTGATAGCCACACTGCCCAAAACGGTGAAAGTGTCCTGTTGGAGGGTTTTTGGTGGAACCAACCCCATCCCGTCCTAAAGGCTTCTTCACTTTTTAAAGAAATTTTCAAGTTGAAGCTAGAAAAGGGCCCCTCCACTCACTTACCCTTCTTATTCCTTTGCCATGGAAATTGCACACACAGCTCGCTACAAACTCGTTTTGGAAAATTTCCGGCCTATATATGGTCTTGGCATATCAGTTATTTAGTTGTTTACTTAACATATGAGATTCTTCTACCACTTTACATCCGGTTTCCTGTTGTCTATTTTCTGCCAGTTGGCTTTATCTAAGCAAAGACAAGATGAAATGGTGAATAAAAAACTCAATTCTTGGGACAACAACAAAAAAAAAAACGTAGCTTCACATTGCGTTCCTTAGGCAAAAAATAAAGGCATGTTGTGTGTGTCTGGCTTAAATGACGCTTTGCCTCCTTCCGGAAGAAGAGTAATAATGCCAGTATATGTATGTGTTATGATGTTAGTGTGCGTATGTGTGTGTGTTTGTATGTGATTAAACAAATGTGTGTTAGAGTCTGTGGTGTATGGTGTGTGTGTGTGTGTGTGTAAGCGTTGTTGTGTGCTTCGGAAGCGCCTATCCATCTATTCAGTTTCAGTTTTATTTTGCCATTTTTATACTCAACGACAACAAAGATTGTCATAGCTCTGGGTTTTAGTTTGCTTTCGTTTCAGAACAGTGTTGCTGGGTTAAAATAATTTCGAAATTAAGAAACAAATTTCTAAAAATTAAAATTTTGAGCCTAATTTTCCGAAACTTTTTTATACCCACCACCGAAGGATGGGGGTATATTAATTTTGTCATTCCGTTTGCAACACATCGAAATATCCATTTCCGACCCTATAAAGTATATATATTCTTGATCAGCGTAAAAATCTAAGACGATCTAGACATGTCCGTCCGTCTGTCTGTTGAAATCACGCTACAGTCTTTAAAAATTGAGATATTGAGCTGAAATTTTGCACAGATTCTTTTTTTGTCTATAAGCAGGTTAAGTTCGAAGATGGGCTATATCGGACTATATCTTGAAATAGCCCCCATATAGACCGATCCGCCGATTTAGGGTCTTAGGCCCATAAAAGCCACATTTATTATCCAATTTTGCTGAAATTTGGGACAGTGAGTTGCGTTAAGCCCTTCGACATCCTTCGTCAATTTGGCTCAGATCGGTCCAAATTTGGATATAGCTGCCATATAGACCGATCCTCAGATTTAGGGTCTTAGGCCCATAAAAGCCACATTTTATATCCGATTTGGATGAAATTTGGCACAGTGAGTTGTGTTAGGCCCTTCAACATTCTTCGTCAATTTGGCTCAGATCGGTCCAGATTTGGATATAGCTGCCATATAGACCGATCCTCAGATTTATGGTCTTAGGCCCATAAAAGCCACATTTTATATCCGATTTGGATGAAATTTGGGGCAGTGAGTTGTGTTAGGCCCTTCAACATTCTTCGTCAATTGGGCCCAGATCTGTCCAGATTTGGATATAGCTGCCATATAGACCGATCCTCCGATTTATGGTCTTAGGCCCATAAAAGCCACACTTATTATCCGATTTAGCTGAAATTTGGGACAGTGAGTTGCGTTAAGCCCTTCGACATCCTTCGTCAATTTGGCTCAGATCAGTCCAAATTTGGATATAGCTGCCATATAGACCGATCCTCAGATTTAGGGTCGTAGGCCCATAAAAGCCACATTTTATATCCGATTTGGATGAAATTTGGCACAGTGAGTTGTGTTAGGCCTTTCAACATTCTTCGTCAATTCGGCCCAGATCGGTCCAGATTTGGATATAGCTGCCATATAGACCGATCCTTCGATTTATGGTCTTAGGCCCATAAAAGCCACATTTTATATCCGATTTGGATGAAATTTGGCACAGTGAGTTGTGTTAGGCCTTTCAACATTCTTCGTCAATTCGGCCCAGATCGGTCCAGATTTGGATATAGCTGCCATATAGACCGATCCTTCGATTTATGGTCTTAGGCCCATAAAAGCCACATTTATTATCCGATTTAGCTGAAATTTGGGACAGTGAGTTGCGTTGAGCCCTTCGACATCCTTCGTCAATTTGGTCCAGATCGGTCCAAATTTGGATATAGCTGCCAAATAGACCGATCCTCCGATTAATGGTCTTAGGCCCATAAAAGCCACATTTATTATCCGATTTTGCTGAAATTTGGGACAGTGATTTGCCTTAGGCCCTTCGACATCTTTCTTCTATTTGGCTCTGATCGGTTCAGATTTGGATATAGCTGCTATATAGACCGATCTCTCGATTTAAAGTTTTGGGCCCATAAAAAGCGCATTTATTGTCCGATGTCGCCGAAATTTGGGACAATGACTTGTGTTGGGCCCTTCAATATTTGTCTTCAATTTGGCTCAGATCGGTCCAGATTTGGATATAGCTGCCATATAGACCGATCTCTCGGTTGAACAATGACTTGTACTTATAAGCATTTGGTGTAAATCGGATGATATCTATAGAGCTGCTATGGGGCATAAGGTATGCATTTTTCACTGGATTTTGACGTAATGTGGTTCACATATATACCCGAGGTGGTGGGTATCCAAAGTTCGGCCCGGCCGAACTTAACGCCTTCTTACTTGTTTTTGTTACATACCCCCAAAAAGTTTCGCTCCGTTGGCCGAGTTGCAAGCGTGGTCGGATTATCAATGCGGGGATCGTAGGTTCGGTTACCACCAGAGAGCCTAGTCTGTCGCTATTGTGGATCACAATGGACTATAACATTCCAAGTGATTCTGTTCAGAAAATAGACTGACACTCTAGTAAAACCTTACCTGCTCCCTAAGAAAGTCCTTTGTTCAAATATTCCTTTTTGACCGTTCTCTCTTTGGCAACACTGTTTTAAAGATTTTCCCGTTTGCGTTTTTTTTGCTTCCCTGTTTGTCTACTGTTACGAGTATTTTGACAGTTCGTTATTCGAGTGATTTACAATTTGTTCAAATGATCTGATATATGACTTTCTTTTAGCAATTCTTGCATAGCAAGCAATTCCTTTTGTATTTCAAAGCAACAAGGATTCCATGTCACACATACATGGATAGATGTATGCATGACATGGATGTGTACTGAAGTGTACTGCTTGTGTTCGAATCTGATAATTGAAATAAGTTGACTCTTGCAGATAATACGAACAGCACAGAAGAAATGTGATTTTTCTCCATCGTCTGGAGCTTTTGTGCCATTTAGTAACTGCCATCACGAAAATTCTTTAATGAACTATCAAAGTCAAGCCAATAGCTTTTTCCTTGTTAATTTTCTTAATGATTCATTTTGGGATATTTTCTTCTGATAGCTAATGCATCAGCGACAGTAGTTTTGAAGACTATCTGTTTTTTGAACAGAAAGCGTATTGTCAGGTTTAATTAGGGTTAACAAGTAAAAGCGTGCTAAGCGCGGCCGGACCGAATCTTGGCAATTCACCCAGATTCGGCCGGCCGATGCCTTTCAACAAAATAGAAATTTTTATTCCACAAACCAAACCTCTGTCAAACCAGCAAAAATTAAAGCTTCTAGGAATCGAACAAGGATGATCGAGAGATCGGCTTATGTGAGAGCTATATCAGGTTATAGACCGATTTAGACCGTGCTTGGCACAGTTTTTGGAAGCCATAAAAATCCACTACATGAAGTCAAATCCGGAGATCAGTTTATGTGGGAGCTATATCAGGTTATAGACTGACTCGGACCGTACTTGGCATAGTTGTTGAACATCATATCGGAACACCACATGCAAAATTTCAGCCAAATCGGACAAAAATTATGGTAAGTAAGGGTTCCAAAAGACAAATCGGAAGATGGGTTTATATGGGAGCTTTATCTAAATCAGTACCGATATGACCCGTTTACAATCTCCAACGACCTACATCAAAGGTTAGTCTCTGTGCTAAATTTCAAGAGTCTAGCTTAACATGTTCGATCACTAACGTGATTTCGACAGACGGACGGACATGGCTAGATCGACTTAAAACGTCGAGACGATCAAGATTATATTAACTTTACTAGCTGAACCGGGCCCGCTCCGCTGCGCCTTCTTTAACTCTCTAATGGAGGGGACACTTCGGCCTGAATGAGGATATTAAATTCGTGCCATTGTAGCCTATGATGCTAAATGCTTTCGAATTTTGGCGAGAACATCGCTAACATTAAGCCCTCTTAATGTTAGCGACATTTGCAAGGTACAATGCCATGCATGATCATTTGAAAAATCTTCGGACTCGGCTATAAAAAAAGGTCCCTTATCATTGAGTTTAAACTTGAAGCGGAAAGCACTGTTTGATGTGTGAAAATTTGCCCCCTCTCGGCTCCTGGTGGTAATGTTCTTCCTTAGGGTAATGTTTTCATTAGGCGAGGGATGGCACCTCAGACATTTCGACTCATACATGGATATCAAATTTGTGCTGCACTTCTAAATCCCTTTAATTTGAGCCCCATATTGCCATGGCCGGTAAATATGTACTGTTTGGAAGGTGTTTTGGGGCTTGGGCGGCCACCGGCACTTTGCACTAAAAAAAAAGATATCAAATTCGTTCTTTATTCCCAACGGAAATGAAGTTCAGTTTAGGGGGTGCTTTAGGGCGTACCCCAAAAAACACTTGGCTTCAAAATTGGATATCAAATTCGTTTTCTACTCTCAAATACCTTTCATTTGAGTCCCATATTGTCATTATGGGTTAAATAACCCATTTGACATATCTTCAGGAGGAAAAGCGCCACCTCGACTTGAATGCAAATTTTAATGCCATATTTGTAATCTATTCCTAAATACCTTACATTTGAGTCCTATATAGTCACGATCGGCTAATATGTCCATTTGGGGGTATTTGGGGGTGAGGGACCTCCCATTACCTGGACCTAATGTTTTATGCCATATTTGCAATCTACTGCCTAATACTTTCATTTGAGTTCTATATTGACATGAACTTCGAATATATCTGTTTGGAGGTGTTTTGGGGTTGGGGGGCCCTCTGGGTACTTGGACGCAAATTTGAATACCATATTTGATTTCTGGTCTCCAATACCATGCATTCGGTAACCTTATTGTGCCCATCGGACCACTTTCGGATATGGGTGGCGTTTTTGGAGTAAGGGGGAAGGTCCGCTTCCACGCGATATCTAAAAATTATATAGCCTATGTTTCCTTCCAGGCAAACGTACACAATCTATGAAAATTTTAAGAAATTCGGTTCAGCCAAGTATCATATAGTCATAGTGGGTCTAATGGCGCCTTTGAGGGGTGGCGCCACCCCCTATACTTCGATGTGATTTTGTATGCCAGATTCGAAATCTAATCCGGAATATCTTTCAATTGACCCACATATAGAAATGAACGTCCAATATATAAAAAATTGCGCAATCTAGAGACTCTAGAAGTCTATTCGGGAGATCGGTTCATATGGCGGCTATATCAGGTTATAAACTGATATGGACTATATTTAGCACAAATTTTAAAAGTCATACCAGAAAAATTCATGCAAAATTTCAGCCAAATCGGATAAGAACTGCGCCTTCAAGAAGCTCTAGAAGTCAAGACCCAAGGTCGGTTTATATGGCAGCTGTACCAGGTTATAAACCGATTGGAATCATACTAAGCACAGTTGTTGGAAGTGATACCAATCTACCACGTGCAAAATTTCAGTCAAATCGGACGAGAATTGCGCCCTCTAGAGGCTCAAGAAGTCAAGACCAAGATCGGTTTATACGGCAGCTATACCAAAACATGGACCAATTTGACGCATTTAAAATCCCAACCCACCTACACTAATAAAAAGTATTTGTGCAAAATTTTAAGTGGCTAGCTTTATTGCTTCGAACATTAGAGGGCTTTCGACAGACAGACGGACGGACGGACAGACAGACGGACGGACAGACGGACGGACGGACAGATCGATGGACGCACATATGGACGGACAAACAGATGGACGGACGGGCAGATGGACGGACATGGCTAGATCGACTTAAAATGGCATGACGATCTATTGGGTTGACAAAAAAGTAATTGCGGATTTTTCATATAGTCGGCGTTGACAAATTTTTTCACAGCTTGTGACTCTATAATAGCATTCTTTCTTCTGTCAGTTATCAGCTGTTACTTTTAGCTTGCTTTAGAAAAAAAGTGTAAAAAAAGTATATCTGATTAAAGTTCATTCTAAGTTTTATTAAAAATGCATTTACTTTCTTTTAAAAAATCCGCAATTACTTTTTGGGCAACCCAATAGAATATATATACTTTATGGGGTCTTAGGCGCATTTTTTCGAGGTGTTGCAAACGGAATGACTAAATGAATATACGCCCTATCCAATGGTGGTGAGTATAAACATAGTTGCCAGTGTATTAATAACATTTTATGTTTGTAAATAAATCCAGAGTGGACTACAGCAAAATATTCGCATAAAATGGCTATGTATGTCGGCCATATTCTTCACGTACATAAATTTTCCTGCCAAACTTCCTGTTTTGTTATGTAGAAGCACGCATAACATCCATACAACTTGCGCAATGTCAATTTAATGATACTTTCCAATTTTATGGGTCAAATTAATGTTGTTTAACATGTTGACATTGATGCAGAAATAATAAATATTTCACTTTAATGTTTTTTCGCTGTTGTGAAAACACATGAATATAAATTTTATAATTAAAGCGGATGTTAAAGATAGTGGCAGGAAAGGGTACAACAAATATGGTTTGCTATAAATTTCGTTTGAATGTCATAGAAGATTAACAAAAATTCAAAGTTCAGCAACTTTCTTAGATGGGCGGAGACATAAATTATGATTCCATGAGTACCCGCTGGGTACTTGGACCCAAATTTTAATACCATATTCGTTATTTTGGTCTTCAATACCTTTCATTTGATACCCTTGTTGTGCCCATCGGACCACTATCGGATATGGGTGGCGTTTTTGGGGTTAGGGGGAGGGTCCGCCTTCATCCGATATCTAAAAATTATATAGCCAATGTTTCCTTCCAGACAAACAAAATTTTAAGAAAATCGATTAAGCCAAGTATCATATATTCACAATGGGTCTAATGGCGTGTTTGAGAATTGGCGTGACCCCCTATACTTCGATCTAATTTTGTATGCCAGATTCGAAATCTACTCCCGAATACCTTTAATTTGAGCCCCACATTGAAATGAACGTCCAATATATCTGTTTGGGGGAGTTTTGGGGTTTGAGGCGGCCCAATGGGTACATAGACTCAAATTTCAATACCATATTCATATTATACTCTCCAAAACTTTCCTTTGTTACCCATATTGTGCCGATCGGTCCACTTTTGATTTTGGGTTGTGTTTTTGGCATAAGGGAGAGGGTCCGTCCCCCTTCCGATACCGAAAAATTATATAGCCCATGTTTCCTTCCAGACCAACCTGCACAATATGCGAAAATTTCGAGAAAATCGATTCTGCCATTTTTCAATTTCTACGGAACAAATATCCGTGTCCCATATATCCGTTAATGGCTAATGTGCCCATTTTGGGCGTTTTTGTGGGGGTGGGTGACCCCCTTTATTTCGACATGAAATTGAATGCAAGATTCATTATCTACTCCCGCATACTTTTCATTTGATAACCATATTGTCCTAATCGGTCCACTTTAGATTTTGGGTGGTGTTTTTGGGGTAACGGTGGAGGGTTCGCCCCCTTCCGTTATCAATAAATTATAAAGTTTATTTCTAATTCCTGACCATATTCGTAATTTACTCCCGAATACCTTTCATTTGAGTCCCATATTGTCATGAGCGTCAAATATACTTATTTTAAAGGGATTTGGGTCTGGGGCGGCCCCTAGGTACTTGGACCCAACTTTTATTATGAAATTTTTACTGAACTCTTGAATACCTTTCAATTGAATCCCATATTGTTCCGATCGGTCCACATGTATTTTTGGGTAGTACTTTTGGGGTAAGGGGGAGGGTCCGCCCCCCTTCCGATATCAAAAAATTATATAGCCTATGTTTCCTTCCAGAACAACCTACACAATCTGTGAAAATTTCAATGTAATCGGTTCAGCAGTTTTTGAGTCTACACGGAACAATCAAACAAACCGACAAACATACACAAATTGAATTTTATATAAAAGATTACTGCAAATCGGACGAACATATGTAAAGTTCTAAATTTGAACCGATTTTGACCAAACTTTTATATATGATAGCTATATCTAATTCTGAACCGATTTCCATGAAAGTCGAAAGTAATGTCGAGAGTCAAGAAAGAATCCTTCCTGCTAAAATTTGGAGAGAATAGGTCAACATATGACAATTTTATGGCATTATTACTGCAAATCGGATGAGCATATATATGGGAGCTATAGCCAAATCTAAACCGATTTTTTCCAAAAGCCAAATTTTAAGGCGATCGGATGAAAACTGCGACTTGTAGTGTGTACACAAATTAACAAGGACAGACGAATAGACAGATGAACAGACGGATGGACAGACAGACAAACGGATGGACAGACAGACAGACGGACAAATAGACGAACAGACAGACGGACGGACAGACAGACGGACATACAGACGGACATACAGATGGACAGACAGACAGACGGACGGACAGACGGACAGACTGACGGACAGACGGACGGACAGACGGTCGGACGGACAGAAGGACGGGCAGACGGACGGACGGACGGACAGATAGACGGACAGACAGACGGACAGACAGACGGACAGACAGACGGACAGACAGATGGACAGACAGACGGACAGACAGACGGACAGACAGACGGACAGACAGACGGTCAGACAGACGGACAGACAGACAGACGGACAGACAGACGGACAGACAGACGGACAGACAAATGGACAGAGAAATGGACAGACAGACGGACGGACAGACAGACAGACGGACAGACAGACGGACAGACAGACAGACGGACAGACAGACGGACAGACAGACAGACGGACAGACAAACGGACAGACAGACGGACAGACGGACAGACAGACGGACAGACAGACAGACTGACAGACGGACAGACAAACGGAGAGACAGACGGAGAGACAGACGGAGAGACAGACGGAGAGACAGATGGAGAGACAGACGGAGAGACAGACGGAGAGACAGACGGAGAGACAGACGGAGAGACAGACGGAGAGACAGACGGAGAGACAGACGGAGAGACAGACGGAGAGACAGACGGAGAGACAGACGGAGAGACAGACGGAGAGACAGACGGAGAGACAGACGGAGAGACAGACGGAGAGACAGACGAAACAGACAGACAGACGGACAGACAGACGGACAGACAGACGGACAGACAGACGGACAGACAGACGGACAGACAGTCTAACAGACAGACAGACGAACAGACAGACGGTCAGACAGACGGACATACAGACAGACGGACATAGCTAAATCGAAACAGAAAGTGATTCTAAGTCGATCTGTATGCTTGTCAATGGGTCTATCTCGCTCTGGGTGTTACAAACAAATGCACTAATTTATAATACCCTGTACCACAGTAGTGATGTAGGGTTTTAAAAGAAATTTTCATAAATTTACCCAGAATTCATACTGGGGTGATCATAGTCATGGTGGCATGACATTCAGTTTCATAGGTGGACATACCAACATATTCGTCTCCCATGTTTGCCATAACATGCATCGCTAAAATTCCAAATAACTCTGTTATGCTATTTATGCTTTTTTATACCCTCCACCATAGGACGGGGGTATACTAATTTTGTCATTTTGTTTGTAACTACTCGAAATATTCGTCTGAGACCCCATCAAGTATAAATCGTCGTGACATTTTATGTCGATTTAGCCATGTCCGTCCGTCCGTCTGTCGAAAGCACGCTAACTTTCGAAAGAGTAAAGCTAGCCGCATGAAATTTTGCACAAATACTTCTTATTAGTGCAGGTCAGTTGGGATTGTAAATGGGCCATATCGGTCGATGTTTCGATATAGCTGCCATATAAACCGATCTTGGGTCTTGAATTCTTGAGCCTCTAGAGGGCGCAATTCTGGTCCGATTTGACTGAAATTTTGCACTTGGTGTTTTGGTTTCACTTCCAAATACTGTGCTAAGTATGGTTTAAATCGGTCCATAACCTGATATAGCTGCTATATAAACCGATCTGGGATCTTGACTTCTTGAGCCTCTAGAGGGCGCAATTCTTATCCGATTTGGAAGAAATTTTGTACAACGACTTCTATCATAACCTTCAACATTCGGTCTGAATCGATCAATAGCTTGATACAGCTCCCATATAAACCTCTCTCCCGATTTTGTTCTTGAGCCCCTACAAGGCGCAATTCTTATCCAAATGAACTGAAATATTGCACAACGACTTCTACAATGTTCAGCATTCATTTATGGTCCGAATCGGACTATAACTTGATATAGCTCCAATAGCATAACAGTTCTTATTCAATATTCTTTGTTTGCCTTAAAAGAGATGCCGCGCTTAGAACTCGACAAATACGATCCATGGTGGAGGGTATATAAGATACGGTCCGGCCGAACTTAGCACGCTCTTGCTTGTTCTATCTCAAACCCGTTGCATTACCATTTGTAATGTGCAAAAATATGCGAGAGCCAATATCAACAAATAAATGCAGACACGTTAAATATCTACAAAAAATGTTTCGTATTTTATTTGCTCATACAAAATGTAGTGAATTGAGTTTGAAATTGCAAAGAAACGACAGAAAAAAACAAACTGGCGAAAATAATGAAAAACATTACACCAGAGTATTTAAAAATGTCGCCATGACTAATGAATACATTCACACTACCACATTCGCATTTCCATTTGGCAAAAATGAAATCCAAACAAATTAATCTTCATCACATTTCAATATGGATACGATGATGATGTTGATGACACATCATTTATCCTCAGAGGAAGAGAGAGAGAGAGAGAGAGATAAAGCGAGCAAGAGAAATCGTGTTTACATAAAATATGCAATATGAAGTGCCATTTGTGGGCTATTAAAATGTATTCCTTCATAAATAACTCTTTATTTTATGTGTGTTAATCATTTTGTTACATGATTTGAGCAAAGCGCAAGCATTGAGTAAAAAAATGATTTGTGAAAAACAATTGAATAAGGATTTGAAGACAAATGTGGGCAAATAGTACAAACGGGAATGATATGGAAATATTGTATTGCAATCTTAAAGGATTTGGGTATTGAAATATGCTGACAGTGATTTAGAGATGTAAATTGGCTATATACCCAAGACCACAAAATAGGTGTTCATTATACTCAACACCAAAGTACGGGGCTATACTCATATTGTCATTCAGTTTTCAACACAATGAAATATCCATTTGATATAAAGTTTAGATAATCCTGTTTGTCATAAAATTCAAAGACGAACTAACCCTGTGTTCGTCCATTTAACTGCACTCACCAACCTCATCTTAGGGACAGCGCAATGGAACCAAATATTCCCTGGCACCTTGATGTTATTGCATTCCAAAATTCCCGTCTCTGGACACAGGGAAGAAATTAACACCAAAGCTGCTTCTGCTAGAACACTTTGGCACTTTCTCTTTCTCACAGATAAGTAATAATAATACAAGCACGGATTTGAACTTAGAATGACCATTATTTTATTGCGGCTCTGTAATGTGCGTGCGCACTCGTTGACAAACAAGAACTTCTAACTTTACTTGTTTCTGCCACTGAACCATTAGATTCCGTCCGTCCTTCCGTCCTTCCATCTTTCCGTCCGTCCGTCCTTCCGTCCGTCCTTCCGTCCGTCCTTCCGTCCGTCCTTCCGTCCGTCCTTCCGTCCGTCCTTCCGTCCGTCCGTCCTTCCGTCCTTCCGTCCGTCCGTCCTTCCGTCCGTCCTTCCGTCCGTCCTTCCGTCCGTCCTTCCGTCCGTCCTTCCGTCCGTCCTTCCGTCCGTCCTTCCGTCCGTCCTTCCGTCCGTCCTTCCGTCCGTCCTTCCGTCCTTCCGTCCGTCCTTCCGTCCGTCCTTCCGTCCGTCCTTCCGTCCGTCCTTCCGTCCGTCCTTCCGTCCGTCCTTCCGTCCGTCCTTCCGTCCGTCCTTCCGTCCGTCCTTCCGTCCGTCCTTCCGTCCGTCCTTCCGTCCGTCCTTCCGTCCGTCCTTCCGTCCGTCCTTCCGTCCGTCCTTCCGTCCGTCCTTCCGTCCGTCCTTCCGTCCGTCCTTCCGTCCGTCCTTCCGTCCGTCCTTCCGTCCGTCCTTCCGTCCGTCCTTCCGTCCGTCCTTCCGTCCGTCCTTCCGTCCGTCCTTCCGTCCGTCCTTCCGTCCGTCCTTCCGTCCGTCCTTCCGTCCGTCCTTCCGTCCGTCCTTCCGTCCGTCCTTCCGTCCGTCCTTCCGTCCGTCCTTCCGTCCGTCCTTCCGTCCGTCCTTCCGTCCGTCCTTCCGTCCGTCCTTCCGTCCGTCCTTCCGTCCGTCCTTCCGTCCGTCCTTCCGTCCGTCCTTCCGTCCGTCCTTCCGTCCGTCCTTCCGTCCGTCCTTCCGTCCGTCCTTCCGTCCGTCCTTCCGTCCGTCCTTCCGTCCGTCCTTCCGTCCGTCCTTCCGTCCGTCCTTCCGTCCGTCCTTCCGTCCGTCCTTCCGTCCGTCCTTCCGTCCGTCCTTCCGTCCGTCCTTCCGTCCTTCCGTCCGTCCTTCCGTCCGTCCTTCCGTCCGTCCTTCCGTCCGTCCTTCCGTCCGTCCTTCCGTCCGTCCTTCCGTCCGTCCTTCCGTCCGTCCTTCCGTCCGTCCTTCCGTCCGTCCTTCCGTCCGTCCTTCCGTCCGTCCTTCCGTCCGTCCTTCCGTCCGTCCTTCCGTCCGTCCTTCCGTCCGTCCTTCCGTCCGTCCTTCCGTCCGTCCTTCCGTCCGTCCTTCCGTCCGTCCTTCCGTCCGTCCTTCCGTCCGTCTGCCTGTCCTTCCATCTGTCTGTCCTTCCATCTGTCTGTCCTTCCATCTGTCTGTCCTTCCATCTGTCTGTCCTTCCATCTGTCTGTCCTTCCATCGATTTGTCGAAATAACAATAGCGGTCGATAGCGTAAAGCTATCCGCGTGAAATTTTGCACAGATACTTAATAGATGCAGGTCGTCGAAAATTGCAAATGGGCCATATCGGTTCAGGTTTAAATATAATAACTCCCATATAAACCGATCTCCCGATGTGACATCTTGAGCCCCTGGAAACCTATTTATCATTCGATCTGGCTGAAATTTTGCATATAGTGTTCCGTTGTGACTTCCAACAACTGTGCTAAGTACAGTCCAAATCGTTCTCTAACCTAGTATAGCTCCCATATAAACCGATCATCCGATTTGATTTCTTTAGCCCCTGGAAGCCTAAATTTTCATCTGATTTGGCTTTTTGCACATAGCGTTCCATTGTGACTTTAAACAACTGTGCCAAGTACCGTCTAAATCGGCCAATGACCTGATATAGCTTCCATATAAACTGATTTCCCGAGTTGACTTCTTAAGCCCTTACAAGCCGCAATTGTTGTCCGATTTGGCTGAAATTTTGCACATAGTGTTCTGTTATAACTCTCAACAACTGTTTATAAGCAAATGTGATGTTTTGAAGGTTTCGTCTTTAGTGAAATTTTGTTCATGGAATAAATTTTTAGGAAATTTTGTCGTAAGAGAAACACCTTTCTTTAGATCCATTAAACCTATCACAGCATTCTACTTCTATAAGCGTCACAATTTCCCAACCCTCTATCTTTTATTTTGACAAGCAGTCAGTCGATAATATTAACTTTCTCATACCCTCTAATATGTTGCCATTATCGACGGTTTACTGGAAATTTATAAACAAACCGTAAATTGCTTGAAAATGTTCATACAATAGCAACGTCTCTCTATAGCAAAGTGGTAAATTGAATAAACACAAAAAAAAAAAAAAACAAAAACACCAAACTCGGTTCCTTATGTCACATTCAACCATGAGCTCTGACGTGTTTCTTACAACACGCGCCTTTGGCGCAAAAACCACCTAAGTAGCATGTGGCAGAGGTTTCATTGTCTTTATCATAAAGCAGAAAACAAAAAGGAAATAATTCTTTTAGATACGCGAATGTAGACACATTTACATTCGTATATAAGTTCCAGATATTTGCATATACATTAGGTCAAAGTGCAAGGAAAATTATAAAATGTATTCACCATCGAGGTTTGGCATGCGTCTTTTATGGGCCCAAAACCATATATCGACAGATCGGGCTATATGGCAGCAATATCCAAATATTGACCCATCTGAGCCAAATTAAGAAGGGATGTCGAAGGCCCCAACACAACTCACTGTCCTAAATTTCAGCAAAATCGGATAATAAAAGTGGATTTTATGGGGCTATGGGAGCTATATTCAAATCTGAACCGATCTGGGCCTAATTGAAGAAGGATGTCGAAGGTCCTAACACAACTCACCGTCCCAAATTTCAACAAAATCGGATAAAAAATTAGGATTTTTTGGGCCTAAGATCCTAAATCGTCGGATCGGTCTATATGACAGCTATATCCAAATCTGTACCGATCTGGGCCAAATTTAAGAAGGATGTCGAGTGGCCTAACACAACTCATCGTCCCAAATTTCAGCAAAATCGGATAAGAAATGTGGCTTTTATGGGCCTAAGACCCTAAATCGGCGGATCGGTCTATATGGCAGCTATATCCAAATCTGAACCGATCTGAGCCAATTTGACGAATGATGAGGAAAGGCCTAACACAACTCTTTATACCAAATTTCAGCAAAATCGGATAAAAAAATGTGGCTTTTATGGGGCTAAGACCCTAAATCGGCGGATCGGTCTATATGGGGACTATATCAAGATATATTCCGATATAGCCCATCTTCGAACTTAACCTGCTTATGGACAGAAAAATCTGTGCAAAGAAATCTGTGCAAAGTTTCAGCTCAATATCTCTATTTTTGAAGACTGTAGCGTGATGTCAACAGACAGATGGACAGACGGACGGACATGTCTAGATCGTCTTAGATTTTTACGCTGATCAAGAATATATACTCTTTATAGGGTCGGGAATGAATATTTCGATGTGTTGCAAACGGAATGACAAAACTAATATACCCCATCCTTCGGTGGTAGGTATAAAAAAACATTTTGAAATTTTCCCCATTTGGGAAATTTTGAAGATTTTTGTAAAAATGTTGAAGATTTAAAATTTTTCGACTTTATAGGGCTAACGTTTAACCCCCTATCCTTTGATCTATACGATCTAATGTAAATCTCACAGATTTCTCCCTCTGGCCTTTGGGGGCATTAGAAGGAGGACGGACCTGGCAGTAGTTAATGGCATGTAACATGAAAACCCAGCAAAAGGACTTTTGACAAGACATGCATGCATGGCAACATGATACGTTGAACGTTAAAGGCTAACGCCTGTGTCGACATGTAAATGAGTCTTTTCATGCCCATTTTGTTTGCTTCCAAACTGATTTACGTTGTACTATGTGTGTCTAAAATTTTTTTTTGATGTGGTTTGAGATGTTTTTTCCTTTCGCAATGATGAAGAAGCAAAAACACGAAAAAAAAAACTGCAGAAAGACATTTGCAAACAAACTGCCGGAATGTGTGTGTGTGTGTGTGGTTAAGGGCGTCTTTCAAATGAAATAGACAAGAATTTGGTTTTAAGAAAATTAGTCCTGGTTGTGAAATAGTATTCCATAAACTCTGCTCTCAGCATAATCCCATTGAAGTCAAGTAAAATGGAAAATAAACTTCGTTTGCAATGTTTGCATAACAGGAAGCAAAGCAAAATTACGAATAATTGAACGATTTGAACGATTTAAGGCAGCTATTGTAAGAATACACGAATTGGATATATGCGTTTGAAGAACTGATATTCCCAAAGAAGATTTGTCAAATTTGTCTTTAGAGGTTAGTTGACCCGGAGGCTAGTTTGGAGATAAGGCAAGATAAGAAGATAAAACAAGTAAAAGCGTGCTATGTTCGGCTGGGCCGAATCATGGGAACCAACCACCATGCACTCTGAAAAAATTGCGGCTTTCGGTGGGTTAAGAAATCAAATCGAGCGATCGGTTTATATGGGAGCTATATCAGGTTATAGACCGATTCGTAGACCGTACTTAGCACAGTTGTTAGAAGTCATTACAAAATACCACATGCAAAGTTTCAACCAAATCGGACTAAAATTGCGGCTTGTATGAGCTCAAGAATTCAAATCGGGAGATCAGTTTATATGGTAACTATACCGGGCCGAACTTTGGATAGCTATCAACTCCGGTATACATGTAATCCCCATTTCGTCACAATCCGGTGAAAATTGGATAACTTAAGCACCCAAATTCGGCACGGATATTGAGTGGCCTAATATATATGTCACTATTCAATTTTGTAGAACAAAATATTGGTCTCATTGGCAGATATATCCAATTATAAACCGATCTGAACCCTATTAAGGTCGGATATCGTGATGCTCAGAAAAACTCACTGTTTCAAATTTCAGCAAAATCGGGTTATAAATAAAGTTTTTATGATCTTCAGTCCACTTATCGGGAGATCAGTCTATATGGCAGCTACATCTAAATATAGTCCGATCAGAACCATATTTCGGTCGGATGTTGGGAGGTCTTAACCTACTCACTGTTTCAAATTTCAGCGAAATCGGGTAATTAATAAAGCTTTTATGGGCTTCAGACACTTTATCGGGAGATCGGTCTATATGGTAGCTATATCTAGATATAGTCCGATCTGTACCATATTTGGGTCGGATATAGGGAGGCTTAAGGCTGCACACTATTCCAAATTTCCGCGAAATCGGATAAAAACTATAGCTTTTATGGGCTTCAGACCCTTTATCAGGAAATCGGTCTATATGGCAGCTATATCTAAATAAAGTCCGATCAGAACCATATTTAGGTCGGATGTTGGAAGGTCTTAACCTACTCACTGATTCAAATTTCAGCAAAATCGAATGAAAAATCAAGTTTTTATGGGCATTATACCCTTTATCGGAAAATCGGTCTATATGGCAGCTATATCCAAATATGGTCCGATTTGGCCCGTTCAAGAACTTAACCAGCGTGCATTAAAAAGACTTATCTGTGCCAAATTTCAGCTCAATATCTCAATTTTTTAAGGCTCTAGAGTGATTTCAATAGATGGGCGGACAGACGGACAGATACACGGATATCCTTAAATCGTCTTGTAGGGTCTGAAATTGATATTTCGATTTTTTGCAAACGGAATGACTAAATGAATATACCCCCTATCCTACGATGGTGGGTATACAAATACACTACACGCAAAATTGGAACTAAATCGTATAAAAACTGTTGCTTCTAGGGGCTCAAGAAGTCAAATCGGGAGATCGGTTTATATGGGAGCTATAACAGATTATAGACCGATTTAGACCGTACTTCGATCCGTTGTTGGGAGTCGTAACGGAAATGTGTGCAAAATTTTGTCTTCCATGGTTTGCGGCTTCCATGGGCTTAAGAAATCAATCGGAATCAAAATCGGAATATCGGTTTATATGGGAACTATATCAGGTTGTATACCGCTTTAGACCGTACTTGGATCCATTGTTGGGAGTCGTAACGGAATAATATGTGCAAAATTTCAGCCAAATCGGGCACAAATTGTGGCTTCCATGGGCTTAAGAAGTCAAATCGGGAGATCGGTTTATATGGGAGCTATATCCAAATCTGAACCGATATGGCCCATTTGCAGTCCCCAATGACCTACATCCATATAAAGTACCTGTGCAAAATTTCAAGCGTTTAGCTCTACCAGTTCGACCGCTATCGTGATTTCGACAGACGGGACATGGCTAGTTCGAATCAGAATTTCGAGACGATCAAGAATTTGTATACTTTATGGAGTCCTACATCAATATTTTGAGATGTAACAAACGGTATGACTAGATTAATATTCCCATCTTATGTTGGTAGATATAAAAACAATGTAGGCCGCCATACCCCAAAAATTTGTACGATTCGTTCGGCGTCATAAGAGGAGATGCAAATCTTAGCGCCACTGTGGCCATTGCAGTAACAGCAGGGATATATTTCGCATTTCAATCAGATTTTCCGATTTAAATTTTAGCTCATCAACATGGGAGCTTTCTTTTTTAGGCAAGTTGAAACGATGAGACGTTAAGCAACACGTTTTTGCTCAAAAATATTACATGGTTTTATTACTAAGAAATGTCGCCGCAGCGCAGAGGTTAGCATGTCCGCCTATGACGCTAACGCCTGGGTTCAAATCCTGGCGGTTTTCCCCTCCTAATGCTGGCAACATTTGTGAGGTACTATGCCATGTAAAACTTTTCTCCTAAGAGGTGTCGCACTGCGGCACGCCGTTCGGACTCGGCTAGAAAAAGAAGGCCCCTTATCATTGAGCTTAAAACTTAAATCGGACTGCACTCGTTGATATGTGAGAAGTTTGCCCCTGTTCCTTAGTGGAATGTTCATGGGCAAAATTTGCAATTTGCAATGTCGCCGCCAATAGTGTGTGGATGACCATCACAAAATGTATTCTAAAGTCCTTACCTGGAAGCTTAGAAGGAGGAGGCTCAAATGTGGCTACCAAATATATAGACTGGCAAATTAGTTCCTTAGACGACAGATTGCATTGATTTGCCCGACATTTGGTACACACTGTCTTTTTACCATCTGAACATCTCTGCCAAAGTTCATCCAAATTGGTTCGATTCGGGTAGGTAGTGTAAAATACCTGGATCTGGGCCAGTCATATGCTATTACCACGATAATTTCGATCCCCGCACAGAAAATACTTCGAACCCTATCCATAATGAGTTTTATTATTGTATGCATTGTATGCATAATTGACTGGTTCAATTCCCTCCCCGATGAGGTTTCCTATTAAGCTGGTATTGATCATCCACCGCAGCGGTGATTACTGCCAACCATACTAAACCATCAAAAAAAAAACCTTTGATTTAAGATTGTTTTGTATAAAAATTCTTTGGTCATTGTGTATTGCTTTGAAATGAACCCTATTTAAATAATGTTGTTTCTATTCTCCTCCCTTTTCAAATAATGCACTTAGGGGTGATTGGCTTTTGTACTATCCCCTGTTTAGTTGAATGTTTTGACTTTCGTTTAAGCTTTGCATGTTTCATATCATCGACAATGTAATCGTTTATGCTGAACTACCTGCTCATGCACCATGGATTGGCAACCAAGTGCCAATCCTGCAAATTCCAAGTAGTAGAAGTCTTCCATGTGTATTGTAATCGTTACATGAAGTAAGTCGTAGTTCCTGGTAAATGAACGTCTCATGCCACTAACACATCAATAATGCATATCCGATAGTAATAAGAACAGCCTAAGGTCAGTGAATTGAGACTAGACAGAAGCATGGAAGTAGGTTAAGCTAGGTCAGAGAATAAATTTGTTATTTAGAGTATTGCATAGCTACACAGTAGTGGCAGCTAAAGCATCTGATGATTATCTTTGAAATTGAAAAACTTAGTCGCCGCGACGCTCTATCTATTAAGAAAGTGATGAAAAAAAAAAAAAACAAATAAAAGCGTGATAAGTTCGGCCGGGCCGAATCTTATGTACCCTCCACTATGGATCGCCTTTGCCGATTTCTTGCCACGGTATCTCTTTTCAGGCGAACAATGGATAAAAGAAAATAATTGCTATGTCATTGGACCATAGTTGAAGTCATTACGTAAAATACCAGCCAATTCTAGTAAGAACAAGTAAAAGCGTGCTAAGTTCGGCCGGGCCGAATCTTATATACCCTCCACAATGGATCGCATTTGTCCAGTTCTTTTCCCGCCATCTCTTCTTAGGCAAAAAAGGGATATAAGAAAAGATTTGCTCTGCTATTAGAGCGTTATCAAGATATGGTCCGGATTGGACCACAATTAAATTATATGTTGGAGTCCTGTGTAAAATGTCAGCCAATTCGAATAAGAATTGCACCCTTTGGTAGCTCAAGAAGTAAAATAGATCGATTTTAATGGGAGCTGTATCGGGCCATAGACCGACTCAGACCATAATAAACACGTATGTTGATGGTCATGAGAGAATCCGTCGTACAAAATTTCAGGCAAATCGGATAATAATTGCGACCTTTAGAGGCTCAAGAAGTCAAGATCCCAGATCGGTTTATATGGCAGCTCTATCAGAGTTTGAACCGATTTGAACCATACTTGGCACAGTTGTTGGATATTATAACAAAATACTACGTGCAAAATTTCATTCCAATCGGATAAGAATTGCGCAAGCTAGAGGCTCAAGAAGTCAAGACCTAAGATCGGTTTATATGTCAGCTATATCAGGTTTTGAACCGATTTGAAACACACTTGGCACAGTTATTGGATATCATAACAAAACACGTCGTGCAAAATTTTATTCCAATCGGATGAGAATTTCGCTCTCTAGAGGCTCAAGAAATCAAGACCCAAGATCGGTTTATATGGCAGCTTTTTTTAGGTTATGGACCGATTTGAACCATACTCAGCACAGTTGTTGGAAGTCATAATGAAATACCTCAAGCAAAATTTCACTCAAACCGGATAAGAATTGTGCCCACTAGCGGCTCAAAAAGTCAAGATTCCATATCGGTTTATATGCCCATTTACAATCCCAACCGATATAGCCCATTTACAATTCCAACCGACCTACACTAATAAGAAGTATTTCTGCAAAATTTCAAGCGGCTAGCTTTACTTCTTCGAAAGTTAGAAAGTTAGTTAGGAAGTCATAACAGAATACCTCATGCAAAATTTCTGCAAAATCGGATGAGAATTGCGCCCTCTAGGGGCTCAAGAAGTCATGACCCAAGATCGGTTTATGTGGCAGCAATACCAGGCTTTAGACCGATTTAAGCCCTTCTTAGCAAAGTTGTTGGAAGTGCTACCAAAACACCAAAAGCAAAATTACAGCCAAATCGGATAAGAAGTACGCCCTCTAAAAGCTGAAGAAGTCAAGACCCAAGATCGATTTATATGGCAGCTATATCAAAATATGGACCGATGTGACCCATTTACAATCCCAACTGACCTACAAATTGCAAATTTTGCCCATGAACATTCCACTACAGGAGCAAACTTTTCACAAACCAATAAATGCAGTCTAATTCAAGTTTAAGCTCAATCATTAGGGGCCTCCATTTTATAGCCGAGTCCGAACGGCGTGCCGCAGTGCGACACCTCTTTGGAGAGAAGTTTGACATGGCATAGTACCTCACAGATGTTGCCAGCATTAGGAGGGGAAAACCACCGCTGAAAATTTTTTCTGATGGTCTCGCCAGGATTCGAACCCAGGCGTTCAGCGTCATAGGCGGACATGATAACCTCCGAGCTATACTAATAGAAAGTATTTGTGCAAAATTTCAAGCGCCTTGAATTACTCCTTCGAAAGTTAGCGTGCTTTCGACAGACAGACGGACATACAGACCGATCTTTCGATTTAAGGTCTTGGGCCCATAAAAGGTACCTTTATTGTCCGATGTTGCTAAAATTTGGGACAGTGAGTTGTGTTAGGCCCTTCGACATCCTCTTTTAATTTGGCCCAGATCGGTTCAGATTTGGTTATAGCTATCATATGGACCGATCTCTTGGTTTATGGTTTTATGGCCATAAAAGGCACATTTACTGTCCCATTTCTCCGAAATTTGAGATAGTGAGTTGTGTTAGGCCCTTCGACATCCTTTTTTAATTTGGTCCAGATCGGCTCAGATTTGGATATAGCTGTCATATAGGCCGATCTCTCGATTTATGGTTTTGGAGCCATAAAAGGCGGATTTATTGTCCGATGTTGCCAAAAGTTGGGACATTGAGTTGCGTTAAGCCCTTAGACATCCTTCTTTAGTTTGGCCCAGATCGGTTCAGATTTAGCTATAGCTGTCATATAGACCGATCTCTCGATTTATAGTTTTGGAGCCTTAAAAGGCGCATTTATTGTCCGATATCGCCGAAATTTTAGACATTGAGTTGTGTTAGGGCCTTTGATGTCCTTCTTCAATTTGGCCCAGATCAGTTCAGATTTGGATATAGCTGTCATATAGACCGATCTCTCGATTTATGGTTTTGGAGCCTTAACAGGCGCATTTATTGGCCGATGTCGCTGAAATTTTGGACAGTGAGTTGGGTTGGGCCCTTCGACATGATTCTTCAATTTGGCTTAGATCGGTTAAGATTTGGATATAGCTGCCATATAGACCGATCTCTCGATTTAAAGTCTTGGGCCTATAAAAGACGCATTTATTTTCCGATGTCGCAGAAATTGCCAAAATTTGGGACAGTGAGTTGTGTTAGGCCCTTCGACATCCTTCTTCAATTTGGCCCACATCGGTTCAGATTTGGATAAAGCTGTCATATAGACCAATCTCCCGATTTATGGTTTTGGAGCCATAAAAGGCGTATTTGTTGTCCGATGTCGCCGAAATTTTGGACAGTGAGTTGTTATAGGCTCTTCGGTATCTTTAAACAATTTGGCCCAGATCGGTTCAGATTTGGATATAGCTGTCATATAGACCGATCTCTCGATTTATGGTTTTGCCCGACGTCGCCGAAATTTTGGACAGTGAGTTCTGTTGGGCCCTTCGACAACCTTCTTTAATTTGCCCCAGATCGGTTGAGATTTGGATATAGCTGTAATATAGACCGATCTCTCGATTCATGGTTTTGGAGCCATAAAAGTCGCATTTATTGTCCGATGTCGCCGAAATTTTGGACAGTGAATTGTGTTAGGTGCATTGATATTCCTCTTCAATTTGGCCCAGATCGGTCCAGATTTGGATATAGCTTCCATATAGACCGGTCTCTCGATTAAAAGTCTTGGCCCCATAAAAGGTGCATTTATAATTCGAGTTCGCTGAAATTTGACACAGTGACTTATGCAAGGCTTGTCGACAGCCGTGTCGTATATGGTTCGGATCGGTGTATATTTGGGTATGGCCACCTTAAAGACCAATATTTTGTTCTACAAAATTGAACAATCACTTGTTCATATCAGACCACTCAATTTGGTCCAAATCGGACCATATTTCGATATAGCTGCTATGGGGCATAAACTATGCATTTTTCACCGGATAACGACGGAAGATGGTTCACATATATACCCGAGGTGGTGGGTATTCAAAGTTCGACCCGGCCGAATTTAGCTCTTTTTTTTTACTTGCTTATATAACCATGGTATGTTGCAGGAGACGCATACATGTATAATACCGTTATGAGGTTTCTTTTATTTTTCTGTTCATTCGTTTTAGGTTATTTCAATAGCAACATGCAACATATTGTGTATGTGAGTTCTTCGTGAGTGATATTAATAACTTCCCTTGTATTAATAACTTAATTTTTTCAACACGATATTGTTTGAGTAGATGGGAATCATTTTAATAACTCGACAAGCATGAATAACCACAAACTACTTTTTTTGGAATATCTTTAAATTATGTTAAGCCACAGTCTAAAAGAAAATTGCTGGAAAATAAGGTAGAATAGTTTAAACAGATAGAAGTAAAAACAGGCTAAATTCGCTCCTGTTTGTATGATGCGTTCCTTGGGAAAGGCTTTGCTTCTTTAGGAAGTTGGGTCAACTAACCATACCCTTGCAAAAATGTACGCCACCAAGTGCCGTAAAAGGCTAAATGGGAGATATTCCATGTTATAGACCGATTTGGACTGTACTAACCATGGATGTTGGAAATTATAACAAAACATTGTGTTCGAAATTTCCGCCAAGTCGGTTAACAATAGCGGCTTCCAGAGGCTCAAGATGTCGATGATTGGGATATTGGCTTATATGCCAAAAACTCGAAAGAGAGTCCCTGAAAATGGTTGTGGCAGAAAATGGAGATAAGACTAAATGGATGGTTTCAACTCCCAAAACGCCTTGTACTACCGGGCAGATATAGAAAATGGAGAAAGTTGGGAACCACAACTTTGAGATAGTCAGTAACATTATCTCCCTCGGCACCGCCGTAACTGAAACGTATGACATCAGTTTTGAAATAAAGCGAAGAATAATACTGGCAAACAGTTGCTACTTTGGACTAAGTAAGTAGTTTAGAAACAGGGCCACCTCTCGACAGACAAAGATCACGCTATACAATACGCTGAGACTACCCGTAATGTTATATGGCTCTGAGGCATGGGTTCTTGTGATCGCAGATGAGGCAGTACTTGGAGTATTTGAGAGACAGAATCTTCGTAAAATATATCTGGCCCATATATTTAACGAAGATTCTGTCTCTCAAATACTCCAAGTACTGCCTCATCTGCTTTCACAAGTACCCATGCCTCAGAACCAAGTGACAATACGGGTAGTATCAGTGTCCTGTGTAGTGTAATCTTTGTCTGTCGTTAATGGAGAATAAAGGCGACGTATGAACCACGACCTGTATGAGCTGTATGACGTCGATAGTTACACGCATGAAAATACAACGGCTTCGTTAGCTAGGTCATGTTGTCAGAATGGATGAAGAAGCTCCAGCAAAGAAGTCTTTTGAAGACAAACACGGTGGTACACGCAAACCGGAAAGACCAAAAGCCCGATGAAAAGATCAAGTGATGGGAGACACCTCGAAATTTGCTGTCAGAGATTTTAGAATGAGCGCAGAAGATCGAAGCGCTTGGAACGCTATTCCACGTCCGGCTAGTGGAACAAATGTTCTGTCATAGCCAATTAAAGTAAAGTAAATCGTTAATTTATCCATGGTGGTGGGTATCCAAAGTTAGACACAGCCGATCTTAAGACGGTTTTACTTGTTATCACTTTTGATAGTCATGAGAAGTATGGTCTATTACAGTCCATAATTTGATTTGCCTCTTATTTATTTGAAAATTCACAGTCAAAAACGTTTGAAAAGTCACAGTCAAAAACGTTTGAAAAGTCACAGTCAAAAACGTGAAATACTATCCATGATGGGGGATACGTAAGATCTGACCCGGCCGAACTTAAAGCCTTTTATACCCACCACCGAAGGATGGGGTTATATTCATTTTGTTATTCCGTTTGCAACGCATCGAAATACCCATTTCCGACCCTATACTCCGACGATCTAGCCATGTCCATCCGTCTGTCCGTTGAAATCACGCTACAGTCTTTAAAAATTGAGATATTGAGCTGAAATTTTGCATAGATTGTTTTTTTTTTTTTTTTTTTTCCATACGCAGGTTAAGTTCGAAGACGGGCTATATCGGACTATATCTTCATATAGCCCCCATATAGACCAATCCGCCGATTTAGGATCGGATAATAAATACGGCTTTTATGGGCCTAAAATAAAAGCCGTATTTATTATCCGATTTCGCTGAAATTTGGAACAGTGAGTTGTGTTAGGCCCATCGATATTCTTCTTCAATTTGGCCAAGATCGGTTCAGATTTGAATATAGCTGCCATATAGACCGATCTCTCGATTTAAGGCTTTGAACCCCAGAAAGCGGCATTTATATCATCGAAATTTGGGACAGTGAGTTATATTAAGCGCCTCGTAATACTTCTGCAATATGGAACAGATCGGTCCAGATTTGGTTATAGCTGTCTTATAGACCGATCTCTCGATTTAAGGTTTTGGGCCAATAAAAGGCGCATGTATTGTCCGATGTCGCCAAAATTTAGGACAGTGAGTTGGGTTGGGCCCTTTGACATGATTCTTCAATTTGGCTTAGATCGGTTAAGATTTGGATATAGCTGCCATATAGCCCTATCTCTCGATTTAAGGCTTTGGGTCCATAAAAGGCGCATTTATTGTCCAATGTTATCGAAATTTGGAACAGTAAGTTATGTTAAGCCCCTCGTAACACTTCCATAATATGGAACAGATCGGTCCAGATTTGGATATAGCTGCCATATAAACCTATCTCTCGATTTAAGGTTTTGGGGAAATAAAAAACGCATTTATTGTCCGATTTCGCCGAAATTTGGGACAGTGAGTTCGGTTATGACTTTCGACATCCTCCTTCAATTTGGCCTAGATCGGTTCGGATTTGGATATAGCTGCCATATAGACCGATCTCTCGATTTAAGGCTTTGCGCCCATAAAAGGCGCATTTATTGTCCGATTTCGTCGAAATTTGGGACAGTGAGTTAATTTAAGTCCCTCGTCATACTTCTGCAATATGGAACGGATTCGACCAGATTTGGATATAGCTGCCATATAGACCGATCTCTCGATTTAAGGTTTTGGGCCCATAAAAAGCGCATTTATTGTCCGATGTTGCCGAAATTTGAGAAAGTGAGTTGCGTCAGGCTCTTCGACATTTTTCTGCAACTTGGCTCAAAATGGTCTAGATTTGAATATAGTTGCCATATGGACCCATATCTCGTTTTAAAGTCTTGACCACATAAAAGGCACATTTATAATCCGATTTCACTGAAATTTGGCGCAGTGACTTATGTTAGGCTTTTCGACATCCGTGTCGTTTATGGTTCAGATCAGTACGGGGCATAAGGTATGCATTTTTCACCGGATTTTGGCGAAAGATGGTTTACATATATACCCGAGGTGGTGGTCCCGGACGAACTTAACGCCTTTTCACTTGTTTTTTATAATATATACCGCCACTGTGGTACAGGGTATTATAACTTTGTGCATTTGTTTGCAACGCTAAGAAGGAAAAGATCTAGACCCATTGATATGTATACCGATCGGCTTAGAACCACCACCTGATTCGATGTAGCTATGTCCGTCTGTCTGTCCATGTATTCTTGTGATTGTCATGAAATTTTGTATAAGTCCCTTTTGGTCCAAGGACAAACGCTATTGATTTTGGAAAAAATCGGTGCAAATTTAGATACAGCTCCCATGCATATCTTTTATCCGATATCACCCTTTAAGCTTGTAGAAGTCACAGTTTTGGTCCGATCTTTACGAAATTTAGCATGAGGTGTTTTATTCGACGTCCTCATGTGTGTGCAACATTTTGTCAAAATCGGTCCAGATTTAGAGATAGCTCCCATATATATCCTTCATCCGAAATGGCCATTAAAGTTGTACAAGACACAGTTTTTGTCCGATCTTTACAATATTTAGCAAGAGACATTTTATTTGACATCTCAAAACGTGTGCAAAATTTCATCAAAGTGGGTCCAGATTAAGATATAGCTCCGACATCCGATATGGCCCTTCAAGGCTGTAGTAGCCATAATTTTGGTCCTATCGCAAGAAAATCTTACAAGGTTTTATTTAATATTTCAATAGGCTTGCAAAATTAAAGTCGGAATAGATTTCAACAGAGGTTCCATATGTTGAAAGAAGTTCGTATTCTCGGTGGTGTAGGGTATTATATTGTCGGTTCCGCCGGACTTTTGCCTTTTCTTTCTGGTTTTACTTGTTTACTTGTTATAATTTTAAATTTCCAAGAATTATTAACTTGTTGTGGTTGAAAAAATCCACAAAACTTTAAAGCGAACAACTTTACATATATCTCTATAAATTATTTCACTCCATACAAGTACACGATGGTGTTCGTTATGGCGTTAATAACATAGGTACTTAACAAAATTTTATGATCCAATAAAGTTTTCGCGAATATTGTATCACTTTGCCGTTGCAAACTCAAACTCAAACTCATTGAACAATGAACAATGAACTAAAAATCAATGACATATTTCACATGCTATCTATAGTGACAACGAGAAGAAAAAAAGAAAACAAAATTACATAAAACACAAATCCTCCAAAATGGCATAAAAATAAAAACCACTTAAAGCAATGCCAATTGCAAAAAAAAACACAAAGCAAAAGAGCCAAATCAACGAAACCAATTTTTATGGTTTGAAAACCGTCATTACCATCACGACACCATTCATGAAATGTTAACTAAAATATTTTCGATTGTATGACAAATATTTTAACACAACTTCAAACATCTGTACGCCCATACAAACAAAAAGTGCTATAAAGTGATACATTAAGGAAAGTAGCGGGTGTGCATGGTTTTGATAATGACGCTACAAATTTTATTGGGATCAGCTAAATGTTAGTAAAGTCGTTTGAATTTAAAAGCAGTGGGATGTTATGACTCTATTTGAAAAACATGTAAAAAGGCGTTAAGTTCGGCCAGGCCGAACTTTGGATTCCAACCACTTCGGGTATATATGTAAACCAACTTTCGTCAAAATCCGGTGCAAAATGAGTACCTTATGCCCCATAGCATCTATATCGAAATATGTGCTGAATGGGACCAAAAACTCATAAATATTGTACAAGTCATTGATCAATTGTGTATAACAAAATATTGGCCTTTTATGGGCCCAATACATTAAATCGAGACATCGGTCTATATGGCAGCTATATTCAAATCTGGACCGATATGGGCCAAATTGCAGAAAAATATCGAAGAGACCAACACAACTCATTGTCCCAAATTTCGATGACATGGGGCAATAAATGAGCCTTTTGTGGGCTCAAAACCTTAAATGGTTGTGTTCTATATGGCAGCTATATCCAAATCTGGACCGATCTAGACCAAATTGAAGAAGAATGTCGAAGGGCCTAACACAACGCACTGTCCAAAATTTCGGCGACATCGGAAAATAAATGCGCCGTTTATGGGCCCAAAACCTTAAATCGAGAGATCGGTCTATATCCAAATCTGAACTGATCTGAGTCAAATTGAAGAAGGATGTCGAAGGTCCCAACACAACTCACTGTCCCAAATTTCGACGAAATGGGACAATAAATGCGCCTTTTATGGGCCGAAAGCCTTAAATCGAGAGATCGGTCTATATGGCAGCTATATCCAAATCTGAACTGATCTGAGTCAAATTGAAGAAGGATGTCGAAGGTCCCAACACAACTCACTGTCCCAAATTTCGACGACATCGAACATTAAATGCCCCTTTTATGAGCCCAAAGCCTTAAATCGGGAGATCGGTCTATATGGCAGCTATATCTAAATCTGAACTTATCTGAGTCAAATTGAAAAATGATGTCGAAGGGCCCAACATTACTCACTGTCCCAAATTTCGGCGACATCGGACAATAATTGCGCCTCTTTTAGGCTGAAAGCCTTAAATCGAGAGATCGGTCTATATGGCAGCTATATCTAAATCTGGACCGGCTATATCTAAATAATAGAGACCTGAAAACGAACATGGTATTAAAATTTGGGTCCAAGAACCTAACGGGGGCCCCAAGGCCGAAACTCCTCTAAACAGATATATTCGAAGTTCATGTCAATATGGGACTCAAATGGAAAGTATTAGGCAGTAGATTACAAATATAGCATAAAACCTTAGGTCCAAGTAATGGGAGGTCGCCCACCCCTAAATACCCCCAAATGGGTAGTTTAGCCGCCTATGGCTATATGGGACCCAAATGAAAGGTATTGGGGGTAGATTTCGAATATGACAATAAAATTTTTGTTCAAGTCTAGGTGGCGCTTTTCCTTCTAAAAATACGTCAAAAAGGTTTATTGACCCATTATGACAATATGGGACTCAAATGAAAGGTATTTGAGAGTAGAAAACAAATTTGATATCCAATTTAGGAGCCAAGTGTTTTGGGGAACGACCTAAAGCACCCCCTAAACTGAACTTCATTTCCGTTGGGAACAAATAACGAATTTGATATCTATTTTCAGTGCAAAGTGCCGGTGGCCGCCCCAGCCCCAAAACACCCTTCAAACGCTTCATATTCACCGGCCATGGCAATATGGGGCTCAAATTAAAGGGATTTGGAAGTGCACCACGAATTTGATATCCATATTTGAGTCGAAATGTCTGAAGTGCCATCCCTCCCTTAAAAAGGACTTCTCATTACTCTAAATTTTAAAAACACCAGGAACCCAGCTGGGACAATCTTCTCACACATCAATGAGTGCTTTCCGATTCAAGATTAAACTCAATGATAGGGGAACTTTTTTATAGCCGAGTCCGAATGGCGTCCCGCAGTGCGACACTTCTTTGAGGAATTTTTTTTTTAAATGACCATGCATGGCATTGTACCTCGAAAATGTCGCCAACCTACGCTTTGTCCGATGGTCCCGACAGAATTCGAACGCGTTCAGCGTCATAGGCTACAATGGCACGAATTCGATATCTGCATTCGGGACGAAGTGTTCCTACCCTAAAAAGATATTAGAGAGTTAAAAAAGGCGCAGCGGAGCGGGCCCGTTTAGGCTAGTAGCTCCATATAGACCGATCTCTCGATTTAAGGTTTTGGGCCCCTAAAAGGTGCGTTTATGGACCGATGTCTCCGAAATTCGGTACAGTGAGTTGTATTAGGCCCTTCGACATCCTTCTTCAATTTGGCCCAGATCGGTCCAGATTTGGATATAGCTGCCATATAAACCGGTCTCTCGAATTAGGGTCTTAGCCCCATAAAAGCCACATTTATAGTCCGATGTTGCCGAAATTTGGGACAGTGAGTTGTGTTAAGTTCATCGATATCCTTCTTTAATTTGGCCCAGATTGGTCCAGATTTGAATATAGCTTCCACAAAGACCGATTTCTCGATTTAAGGTTTTGGGCCTATAAAAGGCGCATTTATTGTCCGATTTCGTTGAAATTTGAGACCTGAATCCTGATCCTGAAACTTCGCCCAAATCGGTCCATATTTGGATATAGCTGCCATATAGACCGATCTCTCGGTTTAGGGTCTTAGCCCCATAAAAGCCACATTTATTATCCGATGTTGCCGAAATTTGGGACAGTGAGTTGCGTTAGGCACCTCGACTTCCTTCTTCAATTTAGCTCAGATCGGTTCAGATTTGGATATAGCTGCCATATAAACCGATCTCTCGATTTAGGGTCATAGCGCCATAAAAGCCGTATTTATGGTCCGATGTTGCCGCAATTCGGCACAGTGAGTTGTGTTAGGCCCTTCGACATCCCTCTTAAACTTGGCCCAGAATGGTCCAGATTTGAATATAGCTGCCATATAGACCGATCTCTCGATTTAGGGTCTTAGCGCCATAAAAGCCGTATTTATGATCCGATGTTGCCGCAATTCGGCACAGTGAGTTGCGTTAGGCCCTTCGACATCCTTCTTCAGTTTGGCTCAGATCGGTCCAGATTTGGATATAGCTGCCATATAGACCGATCTCTCAATTTAAGGTTTTGGAGGCATAAAAAGGAGCATTTATGGTCCGATTTCGCTGAAATTTGGGACAGTGAGTTGTGTTAGAACCATTGACATCTTTCTCTAGTTTGGCTCATATCGGTCCAGATTCGGATATAGCTGCCATATAGACCAATCTCTCAATTTAAGATTTTGGGGCCATAAAAGGCGCATTTATAATCCGATTTCACTGAAATTTAATTCAAGGTTTTGATTAAAGGTGGTTAACATATATATACCTAAAGTTCAGGCTGGCCTAACTTAACGCCTTTTTACTTTTTTTCTGATCTTCTCGCCAGAATTAGAATCCAGGCGTTTAGCGTCATAGACGGTCATGCAAACCTCTGCGCTATAGTGACCATCCCTGACATTTCATACCCCTCTGACATCAAGTGTTACCTATCTACCTAAATATCAGAAAGTACCTATCTCCCCTATTCAATGTTTATATACTGAAAATACTTTACCCGATATTGAAAGTGGTCTGAAAATGACTAAAATCAATTGCCTTGCATGAGATAGAGTAATGAACATTCAATTTCTACAATGTATATGAATTCATTTCCAAAAATAAGGTTTTTGGCAATCGAACCAACGGAAAAGTCAAATAAATTGAGGAGCCAACTCACCTGCATACACAGGCTTTTCTATGACATAAGGCTGGGACCACCAATACGTCTAGAAAAAAACAACCAAAGAAGGGTGCTGATGCAACTAACGCCTAACCACTACCTCGCTCTCTCTCTTTCCACAATGACTACTTTTCGTAGCCGTACACGTTTTTGGTTAGGATAATTTTTACTCTGTGGTTTGACATGGATGATTGAATTTCAATGGGAATGTGGTTTTGCTCTACAACAAATAGAATGGACGAAGAACAAATAATACCCGTTTTGGTCTCTGGCCACTGGTCAATGGTCAGTGGCCACTGGTCACTGGCCACCAGATGTGATGGCGCATCGTGTATGCTCTGGCTGCAATTTCATTAGTTTTGTGGTATTTGCGGATTTCGCCATGCCATCATCAGAGCAATCAACACCCAAAAATTGTTGTTTAGAGGGGAAAAATCGAATCGAATCGCATCATCAAAATACGCAACAAATGGCACAAAATCCAAATGAATAGAATCCGATAATACAACAACACTTGTGCAATTAGAGATAGCGTTGCCAACTGCAAAAAAAAACACACACACACACACTCACACCACATCTCTCATAGCCAGCCTTAGTTCGTCAACATTTTCTGCCCCATATGGGACGAGTTGAGAGGACTTAATGCTCAGTGTTTTTGACTGTAAAAACTGTAGCAAATGCAATTCCGCTGCAATTATTTTGAAATTCATTCAATTGGAGAACCAACTCGTCCTCAGCACGCTTAGAATTTGTAGCCAAACATTTTCAATTAAAAAATTGTGTTTTAGCAAAACGTCAGGTCAACAACCACATTCAATTAATGCCATTTGTTTAGCAACACTTGTTAATTTACAGAGTTTAGTTGGAGTTTTCTAAAAACCAAATGTGAAAAGGATTTTATAAAAGCAAACTCATCAACAACATTCAATATGCAGCAGCATAAAACTAAAAGCCGAGTAAAATATGTATATGTTGTTAGGAAATATGAAAAATTTGGAGACTGCCAATGGCATTAAATACTAACACTTATCATAGTGAAATTATCTTCTCCGACCATAACAAAATTGGAAATCTGATAGGGGAAACCAAAAAAAAGGTAAAAAGGTATCAAGTTCGGCCGGGCCGAACTTTGGATACCCACCACCTCGGGTATATATGAAAAAACCCCTTTCGACACAATCCGGTGAAAATTGGATAACTTATGCACCCGACACGGATACTGAGTGGGCTAACAAATATAAATCACACTTGAATTTTGTATTTTCAAATTCAACAAAATCGGGTAATGAATAAAGCTTTTTGAGCTTCAGATCCATTATCGGCAGATCGGTCTATATTGCAGCTATATCTAAATATAGTCCGATCTGAACCATATTTGGGTCCTATATTAGGAGGCATAAAACTACTCAATGTGTAAAATTTCAGCGAAATCGGTTCGAAAATAAAGCTTTTATGGCCCTTAGACCCTTTATCTGGAGATCGGTCTATATGGCAGCTATACCTAAATATAGTCTGATGTGATCCATATTTCGACCGCATATTGGGAGGCCTAAGGTAACCCTCTTTTTCAAATTTTAATGAAAACGGGTAATAAATAAAGCTTTTATGGGCTTCAGACCCTTTATCGGCAGATCGGTCTATATGACAACTATATCTAAATATAGTCCGATCTGAAGCATATTTAAGTCGTATATTAGGAGGCGTAAAACTACTCAATGTTTAAAATTTCAGCGAAATCAGTTAAAAAATAAAGGTTTTATGGGCTCAGACCCTTTATCTGAAGACCGGTCTATATGGCAGCTATACCTAAATATAGTCAGATCTGAACCATATGTGGATCAGATGTCGGGAGGGCCGAAACTACCCACTGTTTCAAATTTCAGCGAAATCTGTTAAAAAGGAAAGCTTTTATGGGTTTCAGACCCTTTGTCGGGAGATCGGTCTATATGGCAGCTATATCTAAATATGGACCGATCTAATCCATATTTAGGTCAGATGTTGGGAGGTTTAAAGTAAGCCACTGTTTTAATTTCAGCGAAATCGGATGAAAATAAAGTTTTTATAGGCATTAGACCCTTTATCGGAAAATCAGTCTATATGGCAGCTATATCTAAATAGGAACCGATCTCAACCATACTTAGGTCAGATTTCGGGAGGCTTAAAATAACTCACTATTTAAAATTTCAGCGAAATTGGGCAATAAATAAAGCTTTTATGGCTTCGGAACTTTTATCGGCAGATCGGTCTATATGGCAGCTATATCTAAATATAGTCGGATCTGAACCATATGTGGATCAGATGTCGGAGGCCAGAAACTACTCACTGTTTCAAATTTCAGCGAAATCTGTTAAAAAGTAAAGCTTTTATGGGCTTCAGACCCTTTATCGCAGATCGGTCTATATGGCGGCTATATGTAAATATGGACCGATCCAATCCATATTTAGGTCAGATGTCGGGAGGCCTAAAAATTCTCACTGTTTCAAATTTCAGCGAAATCGGGTAATAAATAAATTTTTATTGGCTTTTGACCCTTTATCGGCTGATCGGTCTATATGTCAGTTATATCCAATTTTGGTCCGATTTGCTACGTTCATGAACTTAACCTGCGTGCAGCAAAAAAACGTATCTGTACCAAATTTTAGCTCAATATCTCAATTTTTGAAGGCTGTAGAGTGATTACAACAGTCGGACGGATAGACACATGGACATCGCCTTGGAATTTTACGACGATCCGAAATATATATACATGGTAGGGTCTGAAATGGATATTTCGCTGGTTACAAACGGAATTTTATGGTGGTGTACATTAAAAATTATATCAAATTGTGACATTAACAATTTGGAGGCCACCGTAGCGCAGAGGTTTTCGTCAAAACTTGAGCTTAGACTTGAATCGGACTGCTTTCAATAATATGTGAGAAGTTTGCCCCTGATCCTTAGTGGAATATTCGAGGGTAAAATTTGCATTTACATTTTCCCCTCCTAATATTGGCAACATTTGTGAGGTACTATGCCAAGTAAAATTTCTCTCCAAAGAAGTGTCGCACTGCGGCACGCCATTCGGAGTCGGATATAAAAAGGATGTCCCTTATCATTGAGCTTAAACTTAAATCGGTCTGCTCTCATTGATATGTGAGAAGTTTGTCCCTGTTCCTTAGTGGAATGTTCATGGGCAAAATTTGCAATTACCGACCGTTTCCCTGTTCCATAATGTTGTATGCGCATTCGTTGCCCACTCCCTTAACTCTGTCTGTGTCGACTCGAAAGGCTTTGGGTTAATCAAGTTTATTGACGGCAGTCCTCTGGCCTTCACCGCCAAATCGTCTGCCCTTTCATTCCCCTTACTCCGTTATGGTGCGGCACCCAAACGAAGCGGATTTTGCCATCCTCAAAGATTTTGCCATCCTCATCTCCTTTTTACACTGCAGGACTGTTCGTGACCTTACCGTCCTGGTTGTTATTGCCCTTATGGCAATTTTACAGTCGGTAAAGATGTTCACACTCGACGTCCTCGCGTTGGCACCTCACCACCTCATGCATTCAGTGCTCGCCCGGATCTCCGTCTGCAGGACCGTAAACAGATCTCAGACCCTGGGATCTCAATGTATACCACCAGGCCAACTCTGTCCTCTAGCTTTGATCCATCCGTGTAACATGATCTTCCAGATGGCTATGGTAGGGTTTCGTCAATCCAAGACTGTGCCGATGGCAGCAGATCCTCGCACTCGACTTCAAAGTTCATCTCAGGTATCCAATAGAAAACCTCTTCCCTTCCTTCCAGGTTTCCTATCGTCGCCTCGATTATTCCGTTATGGTATGAGATGCTCCCCTCCTCAATCCATTCTCCCATCGCCTTAAGTCTCATAAGCGCAGTGGCTGCCTCACACTTAATCTGTATGTCAATCGTTCGGATATCTAGAAAAGTCTAAAGTGCCCTAGTAGGCGTGGTCAAGGTTCATCTCTAGAAAACCTCTTCCCTTCCTTCCAGGTTTCCTATCGTCGCCTCGATTATATCGCTATGGTATGAGCTGCTCCTATCCTCAATCCATTCTTCCATCGCCTTAAGTCTCAAAGCCGCAATGGCTGCCTCACACTTAATCTGTATGTCAATGGGTCGGATATCTAGAATAGTCTCCAGTGCCTTAGTGGGCGTGGTCCTCATCGCTCCGCCTATGCCAAGACAACATGTTCTCTGAACCTGCTGTATGGTCCTTATGTTGCACTTTTTCCCCATAGCAGTCCGCCAAACTACTGAGGCGTAAGTAAGTATTGGTTTAATCACGCTTCTGTAGAGCCAGTGGGCTATCCTAGGATTCATGACTCATTTCGAGCATACAGCCCGTCTACATAGTGTTCAACATCTGTGAGTTCAACATCAGTACGCTCTTGACACGTTAAATTCAGTTTCCTGTCCATGATCACACCTAAGTACTTGACCTTGTCAGATATCGAAATCGTCTTATTGAGGAAATTGGGCCACCTTGGTCTTGCTCGTGAAGAGGCATATTTCAGTCTTCTCTGGATTAACATTGAGACCTCTGGGTCTAGCCCAGTCATATGCCATATGCAAGACCTGTTCGGATCCTTACCCCTAGAAGTATTATAACATCGTCTGCGTAGCAGACGGGTTCAAATCCCTCCTCAGTCAGCATCCGTAATAGGTCATTTATGGTGGTCACCCATAGGAGTGGCGATAAAATGCCCCCTATGGCGTGCCCTGTGCCACTTTCTTCCTTATATTAATGCCATGGGACACACAATTTATCCACCTGTCCCATAGCATATGGTTTATCCAGTCTTTAAGGACCGGGTCCACCCGGTACTGTTCTAAGGATTGGATCAGTGTGTCGCTCCGCACATTGTTAAAAGTCCCCTCGATGTCAATGCATACCGCCAGTGTGTACGTTTTGGCATCGAGGGATTTTTCTATTCTATGCACAACCTAGCGCAGGGCAGTCTCCACCGACCTTCCCTTGACATAGGCATGCTGTTTGTATTTGAGCAGTTCGCTGGATGTCCTACTCTTTATCGAATTGTGGACACTATTCGTTCCATGGTTTTGAGTAGAAAGGACGTAAGGCTTATGGGTCTGTAGGCTTTTGGTGTCGCATAACATGCCTCGCGGGGCTTGGGTATAAACACCACCCTTGCCTCCTTCCAGGCTTTCGGAGTATTTGCAAATCCTAGGCACACTGTGAAAATTTTGGTCAGATGAGGCGCAAGATAGTCTGCCTCTTTCTGTAGTAACGCCGGAAATAATCCATCAGGTCCGGGTGACTTAAATGGTTTGAAGGTCCTCAAGGATTCCTCCACCATAAATTCCGTTATTATAAACCTTCGATCAACGTCATTATTCCAAGATTCCGGTGTCTCCGTGAGTCCCTTCGTATCCTGTGGAAAATGGGTTCTCATCAAAAGCCTCAACATGTCCTCCGTTGTCTCTGCTCTCACTGCCATGTCTCAACTAAAGTTTCAGTTTGAATATGGGTTTTTGAGAGAAACTTTTTATACCCTCAACCATAGGATGGGGGGTATACTAATTTCGTCATTCTGTTTGTAACTACTCGAAATATTCGTCTGAGACCCCATAAAGTATATATATTCTTGATCGTCGTGACATTTTATGTCGATCTAGCCATGTCCTTCCGTCCGTCCGTCCGTCCGCTTGAAATTTTGCACAAATACTTCTTATTAGTGTAAGTCGGTTGGTATTGTAAATGGGCCATATCGGTCCATAACCTGATATAGCTGTCATATAAACCGATCTTGGGTCTTGACTTCTTGAGCCTCTAGGGTGCGCAATTCTTATCCTATTGGATTGAAATTTTGCACGACGTGTTCTGTTATGATATCCAACAACTGTGCCAAGTATGATTCAAATCGGTTCATAACCTGATATAGCTGTCATATAAACCTATCTTGGGTCTTGACTTCTTGAGCCACTAGAGGGTGCAATTCTTATCCGATTGGGATGAAATTTTGGCACGATATGTTTTGTTATGATATCCAACAACTGTACCAAGTATGGTTTAAATCGGTTTATAACCTGATATAGCTGCCATATAAACCGATCTGGGATCTTGACTTCTTGAGCCCCCATAAAGAATATATATTCTTGATCGGCGTGGCATTTTATGTCGATCTAGCCATGTCCGTCCGTCCGTCTGTCTGTCGAAAGCACGTTAACTTCCGAAGGAGTAAAGCTAGCCGCTTGAAATTTTGCACAAATTCTTCTTATTAGTGTAGGTCGGTTGGTATTGTAAATGGGCCATATCGGTCTATGTTGGATGGAAATGAAATTTTGCACGACGTGTTTTGTTATGATATCCAACAACTTTGCCAAGTATGGTTCAAATCAGTCCATAACCTGATATGGCTGTCATATAAACCGATCTTGGGTCTTGACTTCTTGAGCCTCTAGGGTGCGCAATTCTTATCCGATTGGAATGAAATTTTGCACGATGTGTTTTGTTATAATATCCAACAACTGTGCCAAGTATGGTTCAAATCATTCCATAACCTGATATAGCTGTCATCTAAACCGATCTTGGGTCTTGACTTCCTGAGCCTCTAGAGTGCGCAATTCTTATCCGATTGGAATGAAATTATGCACGACGTGTTTTGTTATGATATCCAACAACTGTGCCAAATATGGTTCAAATCGGTCAATAACCTGATATAGCTGCCATATAAACCGATCTGGGATCTTGACTTCTTGAGCCTGTAAAAGTCGCAATTATTATCCGTTTTGCCTGAAATTTTGTACGACGGATTCCCTCATGACCATCAACATACGTGTTTATTATGGTCTGAATCGGTCTATAGCCCGATACAGCTCCCATATAAATCTATCTCTCTCTCTCTCTCTCTATTTTACTTCTTGTTTCTTTTATCTTTTTTTGCCTAAGAAGAGATGCCGGGAAAATAACTCGACAAATGCGATCCATGGTTGAGGGTATATAAGATTCGGCCCGGCCGAACTTAGCACGCTTTTACTTGTTTATCTTGGCGGCGTCATTAACGCTATCGACCTATTAGCCTCAACATGTCCTCCGTTGTCTCTGCTCTCACTCCCATGTCGTTATTTTCATTTCTGTAGAAATTTCCTTTCATTTACCTACAAATTTGACATAATTCAGTGCCTTCTGCATCTACTCCCAGATAGACGTCTATGTCTGTTTGCGTTTGCTACATCACATTTAGCACTCTCTACCAGTGTCATTTAAATACTCAAAAGGTATTACATTAAGTAAATCTTCTTTGGATTTATGCACTCTTACACAGTGATTTAATACAATTTTGACAGCATTACATCTCGGGCGTAACATCACAACCATAACATAGCGTCGCTATGCGTTGCAGTGTTGACTGGAAAAACAAACACCGAGACCCAACTCGGAGTGCAGAAGCAAGGAAATCTAATCTTCATGTGAGAAATGTCAAGTTCAAGAATGATTCATGTAATTTTGCCCCCCCCCCCCCCCTCTTGGTACTGGTTGACAATGTTAAAAATTTGTTGCTTTGCTCTGGCACTGTCATCATGCTCATCACTGGAGCTTTCGCAACATGCGAACTCTAATGCAGTGAGATATGAAGGGTGATGCAATTTGGTCCCTGTGCAGCATGCTGGAAATTTATAATCTCTGTTGAACGAGTGTGGCTATGCCATTTGTTTAAGAGGTCGGTTGCATATTTCATATTTCCCTGTTGTGCCACTCGAGGACACTTCATCTTAGGGGGAAATGTGATTAATTTTGACATTTATACCATTTAAACTACTTCAAAGCTCCTGCGTTGCCACATACCAACAGTAATGCGGTGGAACTCACTCTTCCGCTCTGTGGGGATGACTTTAGATAATGAATTGGAACCGAGTAATTCATAATTAATATTCTTAATGTACTCTAGTGAAGAGTGTATGAACGCGCCGCTTGGCCTATAATTAAAAAGCCTATTGAGTAACTCGCTTCAGATAGGCCATGATAGGCAATACTTGTTGTAACATATGTTGCAACTTTAGAATACGTGGTCGAAAAAAAGGGTTAATGTTGTATCCATAAGGTAATTATGAGGCAATAATTATTGCCCCTTGTTACTTTTTGAGTAATTAATGTGAAATTAATGTCTTGGTAAAGTATGTTGGGGTGGTTTATGCTTGAAGCATAACTTCCAAATGAACTACTTAGACTTAGTATTATAAGTTCCACTGCTTCTAAATTCAATTGAGAATTTGCATGATTGCCATACACACCATTTTTGCCGGGGCAGTATCAGAAAAAGAAACAAGTAAAAAGGCGTTAAGTTCGGCCGGGCCGAACTTTGGATACCCATCACCTTGGGTATATATGTGAACCACATTTCGTCAAAATCCAGTGAAAAATGCATACCTTATGCCCCATAGCAGCTCTATAGATATCATCCGATTTAGACCAAATGCTTATAAGTACAAGTCATTGTTCAACCGAGAGATCGGTCTATATGGCAGCTATATCCAAATCTGGACCGATCTGAGCCAAATTGAAGACAAATATCGAAGGGCCCAACACAAGTCATTGTCCCAAATTTCGGCGACATCGGACAATAAATGCGCTTTTTATGGGCCCAAAACCTTAAATCCAGAGATCGGTCTATATGGCAGCTATATCCAAATCTGAACTGATCAGGGCCAAATAGAAGAAAGATGTCGAAGGGCCTAAGGCAAATCACTGTCCCAAATTTCAGCAAAATCGGATAATAAATGTGGCTTTTATGGACCTAAGACCCTAAATCGGAGGATCGGTCTATATGGCAGCTATATCCAAATCTGGATCGATCTGAGCCATATTGACGGAAGATGTCGAAGGGCCTAAGGCAACTCACTGTCCCGAGTTTCAGAAAAATCGGATAATAAATGTGGCTTTTTTGGGCCTAAGACCCTAAATCGGCGGATCGGTCTATATGGGGGCTATATCAAGATATATTGGATATATATATTGGAGTGGGCGGACCCTCCCCTTACTCCAAAAGTACTACCCAAAAATAAAAGTAAACCGGTCGGGACAATATGGTATTCAAATGAAAGGTATTCAAGAGTAGAGTGCGATTTTCATAATAAAAGTCGGGTCCAAGTACCTGGGGGGCCGGCCCAGCCCCAAAACCCCTTAAAACAGGTTTATTCGACGATCATGACAATATGGGACTCAAATGAAAGGTATTCGGGAGTAGATTACGAATATGGTCAGGAAGTAGGAATAGGCTTTATAATTTATTGATAACGGAAGGGGGCGGACCCTCCACCGTTTCCCCTAAAACACCACCTAAAATCAAAAGTGGACCGAGAAGGACAATATGGGTATCAAATGAAAAGTATGCGGGAATAGATAACGAATCCGGCTTACAATTTCATGTCGAGGTATATGGGGTCACCTTACCCTCACAAAAACGCCCAAAATGGGCACATTAGCCGATCACGGATATAAGGGACTCGGTTTGATTGTTTCGTATAGACTGAAAAACGGCAGAACCGATTTCTCGAAATTTTCGCATATTGTGTAGGTTGGTCTGGAAGGAAACATAGGCTATATATTTTTTTGATATCGAAAGGGGGGCGGACCCTCCCCTTTACCCCAAAAGAACTACCCAAAAATAAAACTGGACCGATCGGGATAATATGGGACTCAAATGAAAGGTATTGGGTTGCACAAAAAGAAATTGCGGATTTTTAATAAAACTTACAATGAACTTTAATCAAATATACTTTTTTTGCACTTTTTTTCTAAAGCAAGTTAAAAGTAACAGCTGATAACTGACAGAAGAAGGAATGCAATTACAGAGTCACCAGCTGTGAAAAAATTTGTCAACGCCAACTATATGAAAAATCCGCAATTACTTTTTGGGCAACCCAATATTTAGGAGAAGAGTGCGAATTTCTTATTTAAAATGGGGTCAAAGTACCTGGGGGATCGCCCCAACCCCAAAACCCTCGAAAATAGGTTGGACGATCATGACCATATGGGACTCAAATGAAAGATGTTGGGAGTAGATTGCGAGTATGGAGAGGAAAGAGAATGGAAAGAAAAGAGTATGGAGAAAAGAAAGAGAAGAGAAAGAGAAGAGAAAAGAAAGAGCAGAGAAGAAAAAGAGAAGAGAACAATATGGGTATCAAATGAAAGGTATTGGAAAATTGAATACGAATATGGTATTAAAATTGTGGGTCTAAGTACCCATCGGGCCGCCCCAACCCCGAAATTCTCCCTAACAGACATATTGGACGTTCATATCAATATTGGCTTCAAGTAAAAGGTATTCGGGTCGAATACCCTCTTCAGATCGAAGAATAGGGGGTTACCCTACCTCCCAAAAATATCTTAAATGGGTATATGACCCATTATGACTATATGGGATTCGGTTTTTTTTGTTTGTTCCCTAGAATCATACACGGCTGAATAGATTACCTTAAAATTTTCACAGATTGCGTAAGTTTGTCTGGAAGAAAACATAGGAAACATATCCATATTTCAGTCGAAATGTATGAGCTGCCATCGCTCCCTTAAAACTAACTTTTCATTACCCTTATTTTAAAAAACACCAGATCTCGGAGATTGATGATGCGTTCGAAATTTTTTGCACATTTACCGTCACCAAGGAGTGTAAGAAGGGGATTAAAGCCCTCTCTGAAGATGGCATCGTTTTAGTGCCGGGCCATAACGGAGTATGGGGGAATAAAAGGGCAAACGATTAGGGTTAACCAATAAACTTGGTTAACCCGAAGCCTTTCAGGTCGACGCAGTCCGATTTAAGCGCGTGGGCGACAAGCGCATGTAACACTATGGAGCAGCGAAACAGTCGGTAGGACGGCGAAAATCTTATGGGGTGATCCGGATGGTGTTACTTGCTGATAGCAAGTAACAAGGAGGGATACGAGCGGAACACAGGGTAGATTAGCTAGCGAGACATGATTCACTCATAGCGTGGTCCTGGCACTGATCACTGGTACCAGGGAGTAGAAGGTTGGCGCGAACGCGTAGTGAGTGGCTCAGAGAATTCTGTGTCTGAGGGATAAGGGCAGAACAGTGGGTAGACTAGTCACAGAGTATAATTCCCTAATGGCGTGATCGTGACGCTAGGTCCTGGGGAGGTGAGCGGTTGGTACAAACACGTTGTCAGTGTCAGCTCCTGTATCTGAGGCTAGAATAAGATGTGACCGAGATGTTATTCATTCTTGGCGTGACCACGGAACCTACTTGATAGCACGGACACAAGCTCAGATGATTCAAGTATCCACTCGTCAAGTGTCTAGCATTGGTATTCTGCCTCTACGTCCCTCTGTGAAGCAGTGTTATGGCAATCTGACATCCATATACAGATTCCCGCTATTCACGCTATCGCCTCCACATTGGCCATATCTTATATTATACCCAGTAGTTCGACAAAAGGCGATTGTGCAAGACCGCCTCAAGGCTTGCCTTGAAGGAGCCTTTACTGACATTCCCGCCCGCTTATTCAATTCCCAGGACAAAGCATGTCCACAAACCTGAGCCCACACAATGTTATGAGCCAGGAGTCCGTTAAGAGCCTCCAAACATTCCGCCACGCACTTCGATCTCACAGTCCTCAAATTCAAGTCCTTGTTTATCCTCCGGATCTCCTTTGCGGTCAACGTAATGACGCAGATATCCGCCTGTGCGACTGTGCGACTGTATACTCGTCAGGCAGTCTAACTGATGTCGAGTGTCTCTGAGTAGACAACCAGTCCAGTTCTTGACTACGTACTGAAGCCGTCAGTGAAGACCTTGGTCTAATCCAGACCAAACATAGTATCCCCTTGTCATTCCAATCATTCGGGATAGGGAATCCTGAAAATCCTCCTTGAATCGGTCTGGGTGACAGCAAGTCTGAGACCCTCTTCAGCCTGCATTTTTTTACTTTTAACATCCCATTGAATTTTTTTTCCTGAATTTTGTGTATCCATAGCCTTCAAAAATACTCTCAATAATTTTTCTCCTCTAAATCCATTCGCCACAATTCCACTAATTTGTTTGATAAATATTAATTGCCAAATAATTTCCTAATGCTGATTTAATGAATTCTGCAATGCATATGCAAATATAAAATGCAAATGGTATGGTGCGTGTGAGTGTGTGTGTGTGTTGGGCAATAGTAGACACAATGAGGTTGTGCATTAAGTTGTTCGTGTTCAACATTCAATGCTAATGTATTCTTAAAACAATTATTCGTACAAATGTTCGCTTAAGCCATCTTTATGACATTATTAATGTGTTTGGGTGTGTGTGTGTGTGCTTTTCATGGCGGCTATTTGTGCCCAAAACAATTATGAAATTAATTTGTTTAGATTTGCAAACACTTAACCAAGCTTAATGGATATTATGCCTATAAAAGAAACTCACTCGGTAATCAATAAAAAGGCTTTTAATTGATTTTTATTTTGAATCATCATTTGGATTATTTAATAGCGAATATTATTTGTGTAGAATTTAATCAAACATTTGATGGAAAATAAAAATATACGAGAAAAGGATTTCATATAAATCATCAAATTTAAAATAAACAAGTAAAACGACCAGGCCGAACTTTGGATACCCACCACCCCGGGTGGTGGGTATCGAATTGTGCCGAAAGGCAAAAAAAATGGATAACCTGTGCATCCAAATTCGACACGGATATTGAGTGGAAGTGAAAGTAAATGCATTTTTAATAAAACTTAGAATGAACTTTAATCAAATATACTTTTTTTTCTAAAGCAAGCTAAAAGTTACAGCTGATAACTGACAGAAGAAAGAATGCAATTACAGAGTCACAAGCTGTGAAAAAATTTGTCAACGCCGACTATATGAAAAATCCGCAATTACTTTTTGGGCAACCCAATATATCTTGATATATATAGTACGATCTGAACCATATTTTGGTTCAGATGTCGGGAGGCTTAAACTACTCACTGTTTCAAATTTCAGCGAAATCGGATGGAAAATAAAGCATTATAGGGCATTAGACCCTTTATTGGCAGATCGGTCTATATAGTAGCTATATCTAATATATATGGTCGTACTGAGAAGGTCGCATTGGCCAGTCCAAGAACTTAACCAGGGTGCCTTAATAAGACGTATCTGTGCCAAATTTCAGCTGAATATCTTTTTTTTTTGAAGGCTCAAGAGTGGTTACAACAGATGGATGGACAGACGGACGGACAAACGGACATCGTTAAATCGTCTTAAAATTTTACGACGATCCAAAATATATCTAAATTGTAGGGTCGGAAATTGATATTTCGGTGTGTTGCAAACGGAATGACTAAATGAATATACCACCTATCCTACGGTGGTGGGTATAAAAAAGAAACAGGTAAAAGAGTGCTAAGTTGGGCCAGGCCGAATCTTGGGAACCTACGAACATGGATTCTGCTAAAAATTTACATACCAAACTCCTGTCAAAAGAGCAAAAACAGAAGCTTCTTGAAGCCTAACAAGGATAATCGTGAGACCGGTTTATATGGGAGCTACATCAGGTTATTGACTGATTTGGACCGTACTTTCCACTGTTATGGGAAATCATAACAGAGCACCCCATGCAAAATTTCAGCCAAATCGGACGAAAATTGTGCCTTTCAGGGGGTCAAGAATTAAAATCAGGAGATCGGTTTATATGGGAGCTATATCAGGTTATAGACCGATTCGGACAATATTTGGCACAGTTATGGAAAATCATAACGGAACACCACATGCAAAATTTCAGCCAAATCGGATGAATATTGAGGCTTCTAGGGGTTCAAGAAGTCAAATTGGGAGATCGGTTTATATGGCAGCTATATCAGGTTCTTGCCCGATTTGAACGGTAATAAGAACAGTTGTTAAAAGTCATATTGGAACACATTGTGGAAAATTTCTACGAAATTGGACAAACATTGTGTCTTCCAGGGGCTCAAGAGGTCAAATCGGGAGATCGATTTATATGGGAACTATATCTAAATCTGAACCGATATGGCCCATTTGCCATATCGATTCAGCGACCTATATCAATTAAAGTTTAGGTTACGTTGAAAAGAGGCTTCAGATATTACTCTACCCCATGCCATTATAGACATACACCTAAGCCAGTAATCGGCTTATTGTGCGCTCTAAAAACTAAAAAATAACCTCGAAAAAGAAAATCTTAGTTAGGAGTTCCGTGCTACTTACATAATCCTTAAATGTTTTCCATACCACGCCCTTAAGTTGGTTCATGTCTGGTATTGTGTCCCCACCTAAGCGCTGATATCAGTTAGACGCGATGCTCCAACGTCTCATCATCTTCCCCGCATGCCCTACACATGATATCATGCTTGCTGCATCGATTTTACACAAGTGAGCTCGTAGTCCTATGTGTCCCGTTCATATACCAATAGCTATACTGACCTCTTTCTTATTTCCTTTCAGTAATAGCCTCGTCTTCACACGATCTGGATCCCCCCATAGGATTTTCGCCGTCCTACCGACCGTTTCGCTGTTCTAAAGGTTTGCATGCGCATTCATCGCCCACGCCCTTAACTCGGACTGCGTAGACCCGAAAGACTTAGGGTTAACTATGATTATTGACGGCAGTTCTCTGGTCTTCACAGCCAAATCGTCCGCCCTTTCATTTCCCCTTACTCCGTTATGGCCCGGCACCCCAACGATGCAGATTTTGCCTTTCTCAGAGAAGGCGTTAATCTCCTTCTTAAACTGCAAGGCTGTTCGTGACTTTATCGTCCGATTGCCCTTACGGCAATTTTACTGTCCGTCAAGCTTTTAACACTCGAATTCCTTGCGTTAGCACATGCATTCCGTGATCGCCCGGATCTCCTCTTGCAGGACCGTATTATGGTCAGGCGGTCTAAAACGGATCTCAGTCATTGGGTTCTCAATGTAGAACCCCAGGCTCACTCTGTTCTCTAGCTTTGCTCCATCCGTGTAACATGATCTTCCAGATGGCAATACTAGGGTGGGTTCCTTCAATCCAACAGTGTGCCGCTGTGCCTCGCACTCGACTTCAAGGTTCATCTCAGGTATACGATGGGAAATCTCTTCCCTTCCTTCCAGGTTTCCTATCGTCGCCTCGATTTTACAGGTAAGGTATGAGCTGATCCCATCCTCCATCCATTCTCCCATCGCCTTAAGTCTCACAGCCATAGTGGCTGCCTCACACCTAATCTTTAAGTCGATGGGTCGTATATCTAATGTTGCCCAAAAAGTAATTGCGGATTTTTCATATAGTCGGCGTTGACAAATTTTTTCACAGTTTGTGACTCTGTTATTGCATTCTTTCCTCTGTCAGTTATCAGCTTTTACTTTTAGATTGCTTTAGAAAAAAAGTGTAAAAAAATATATATGATTAAAGTTCATTCTAAGTTTTATTACAAATGCATTTACTTTCTTTTAAAAAATCCGCAATTACTTTTTGGGCAACCCAATAGTATAGTCTCCAGAGCTCAAGTGGGCGTGGTCCCCATCGCTCCGCCTATGCCAAGACAACATGTTCTCTAAACCTGTTGTATAGTCCTTATGTTTCACTCTTTTCCATAGCAGTCCACCAAACTACTGAGGCGTAAGGAAGTATTGGTCTAATCACGCTTCTGTGGAGTCAGTGGACTTTCCTCGGATTCAGGCCCCATTTCCAGCTTACGGCCCGTCCACATAATATCCAACTTCTGTGAGCCTGCACTTTTTCTCCATACCAGTCCACCAAACTACTGCGGCGTAAGTAAGTATTAGTCTAATCACTCTCCTGTAGAGCTAGTGGACTATCCTCGGATTCAGGCCCCATTTCGAGCCTACTGTGAGCCTTCTCAGTGCACTCCTGAATGTCACACTTCCAATTCAGTTTCCTGGCCAAACCCACACCTAAGTATTTAACCTTGTCAGATATCGATCTCGGAGGAGGAGGAGGCCACCGTAGCGCAGAGGTTAGCATGTCCGCCTATGACGCCGAACGCCTGGGTTCGAATCCTTGCAAGAACATCGTAAAAATTTTCATCAGTGGTTATCTTTTCCTAATGCTGGCAATATTTGGGAGGTACTATACCATTTGGTATGGCAGCCATTTAAAAACTTCTCCACAAAGAGGTGTCTCACTGCAGCACGTCGTTCGGACTCGGCTATAAAATGGAGATCCCTTATCATTGAGCTTAAAACTTGAATCGGACAGCACTCATTGATATGTGAGAAGTTTGCCCCTGTTCCTTAATGGATTGTTCATGGGCAAAGTTGCATTTGCAGATATCGAAATCGTATTATGGAGGAAACGTGGTGCGTTAAATTGGCCCACCTGCGTATTCCTTGTGAATAGGCATATTTCAGTTTTCTCTGAGTTGACATTGAGGCCTCTGGGTCTAGCCCAGTCATATGCCATATGTAAGACCCTTTCGGCCCTTCTGCATAGCTGGTTCGGATCCTTATCCCTTAGAAGTATTATAACATCGTCTGTGTAGCAAGCATTTTCAAATCCCTCTTCAGTCAGCATCCGTAATAGGTCATTTATGGTGGTCCCCCGAAGTAGTGGCGATAAAATGCCCCCTGTGGCGTGCCTTGGGCCACTTTCTCCTTTATATTTATGTCATGGGACCCGCAATTCATCCACCTGTTCGTTAGCATATGGTTTACCCAGTCTCTAAGAACCGAGTCTACACTGTACTGGTCTAGGGTTTGGATCAGTGTGTCGCTACGCACACTGTTAAAAGACCCCTTGATGTCAATGCATGAGGCAGTGCTTGGAGTATTTGAGAGAAAGATTCTTCGTAAAATATATGGACCAGTTTGCGTTAACGGAGAATAAAGGCGACGTATGAACCACAAGCTGTATGAGCTGTATGACGACGATAGCATAGTTACACGCATCAAAATACAACGGCTGCGTTGGCTAGGTCACGTTGTCAGAATGGATGAAGAAGCTCCAGTAAAGAAGTCTTTTGAAGGCAAACACGGTTGTACACGCAAACCGGGAAGACCAAAAGCCCGATGGAAAGATCAAGTTGTGGGAGACACCTCGAAACTTGGTGTCAGAGATTTTTGAATGAGCGCAGAAGATCGAGGCACTTGGAACGCTATTCTACGTTCGGCTAGTGGAAGAAATATTCTGTCATAGCCAAATTAAGTAAGTAAAGATGTCAATGCATGCCGCCAGGGTGTACATTTTGGCATCGAAGGATTCTTCTATTTTATACACAACTTCGCGCAGGGCAGTCTCCACCGAACTTCCCTTGGCATAGGACCGTGTTCACCCATTACTGGTCTAAGAATTGGATCAGTATGTCGGTCCGCACACTGTTAAAAGCCCCTCGATGTCAATGCATGCCGCCAGGGTGTACGTTTTGTCATCGAAGGATTTTTCTATTCTATGCACAACCTCGCGCAGGGCGGTCTCCACCGACCTTCCCTTGACATAGGCATGCTTTTTGTAGTTGAGCAGTTTGCTGGGTGTCCTACTCTTTATTATGCTATTCACAATACGTTTCATGGATTTGGGTAGAGAGGACGTAAGGCTTATAGGTCTGTAGGCCTTGGGTATACATCAATATTAAGTATCTGTGCAAAATTTCAAGCGGCTAGCTTTACGCGATCGACCGCGATCGTGATTTCGACAGAAGGACGGACTGACGAACATGGCTAGATCGGCTTAGAACGTCCAGACGATCAAGATTATTAAAACTGTGTAAGGTCTTAGACGAAGATTTTGAGGTGTTACAAACGGAGTGACTAGATTTGTATACTCCCCCCCTCCAGCGGAGAGTATGAAATCGACCCGCTCTAATATTTATATATATATTTTTAGGGTTTTGCTGGAGGGTATTCAATTTATTACAGACTTCCTGTAGGCTCTTCATCATTTTCATCATATAAAACTCCTAATTTTCCTTGTTGTCTGTAAATCCTTCCAAATCTCAATAAAATTATGGCCTACAACTTTTACACCATTCGAAGTGCCAAAAATAATAATTTATTTCCATTCTTAGCAAATTATTCACTCCATAAAGGCGTCCTATCAATAATCTAATCCAGTTGTTGATATTGATTTGCACCAGCAAAAAGGAGACAATTAATTAATGGTCTGTTTGCGTGTTTTCCACAAAGTTTGGCTAATGCTCGCTCAATCAGTGATGAAACTTAGACACATTCTTTTGGTAATAAATATCCGCAATAGCTTACGAATCACTGCGGAAGCAAACATATCACTGTCATTTAGGTGTATGTGTTAAATCCATCCAAATGATGAAATCCCAAAAACGTCCGAATAGGTTTTGCCACTAATGTCGGTGCGACACGCACCGTAATTAATATCGGCACATGCCTTGGATCGCGGAAAATAATTGAGTTATAAACTAAACAGCAACAGCAACAACAACAACCACAATCTTTATAACGTTTTGTGCGATTATGTGCGAAAGAGATATAAATAAATGTAAAGCCCTTCAAAATGGCAGAAAATAAATCATAGAGTAGTCATTTGATTAACTATGCGAAATTGAGGGGAATATCGTGAACAACAATTTAATGAAGTACATGAAACTTTTGAGAAAGATGTTAGACGGGCTTTGTATATCTCCACTACTGACGAATGAATGCTCATAATTATAAAAGTGGGACGTCTAAAAAAGACACATTAAGGTTGCTAAAGTAGAATTTTGATTTTGATAGATTTTCTTAAAATTTTCAACAACGTCCATTTCCCTTCAGGACACAAAGTTTAGGAGATACAGCCAACTTAAAGTTTTCATACTGAAATTTCGACTGTAAATGGATTCTCGATGAAATTTTTCACTTATTCATGCAGTCATGAATTAAGGCCCATTTCTCTCTAGGACGCTTAGCATAGTTTTCCTACTGAATTTTCAATTTTTGATGGATTTTCGACGAAATTTTAAAATAGTTTAGGAGATACAGCCATTTTAAGTTTTCCAAGTCAAATTTCGATTTTTTATGGAATTTCGATGAAAGTCTTAATTTTTGGATGGTGTCATGAATTAAGGCCCATTTCCCTCTAGGACGCATAGTTAAGGAGATACAGCCATTTTAAGTTTTCCAAGGGAAACTTCGATTTTTAATGGATTTTCGATAAAATTCTGAATTTTTGGATGTAGTCACGAATTAAGTCCCATTTTCCTCTAAGACGCATAGTTTAGGGGATAAAGCCAATTTAAAATTTTTTATTGAAATTTCGACTTCGACGGATTTTCGACCAAATTTTGAAATTTATTCATGGGGTCATGAATTAAGGCTCATTTCCCTTTAAGACACTTAATTTAAGCGTCCAAGATTTCTTACTGAAATCTAGATTTTTAGATTTATTTTATTCTGCAATTTAGATTTTTGATGGATTTTCGATGACAATTTGAAATTGTTAATGGAGACACGTATTGAAGCTCATTTCCCTCTAAGACGCATAGTTTAGGAGATACAGCCAATTTAAAGTTTTCCTATTTTTGGATGGAGTCACGAATTAAGGCCCATTTCCCTGTAAGTCGCAAAGTTTAGGAGATAAAGCCAATTCAAAGTTTTTATACTGAAATTTCGACTTCGATGAATTTTCGATGAAATTTTGAATTTTTAGATGGAGTAACGAATTAAGGCCCGTTTCTCTCTAGGGCGTTTAGTTTAGGAAATACAGCAAAATTAAAGTTTTTCCGATTTTCGGTGAAATTTTGAAATTTTTGATTGAGTCGCGAACTAAGGCTCATTTCTCTCTAAGACGCTTAGTTTAGGAGATACAGCCAATTTCAAGTTTTCGTACCAAAATTTCGATTTCTAATGGATTTTCTATGAATTTTTGAGTTTTTTGATATAGTCACGAATCAATGTCCATTTCCCTCTAGGACGCATCGTTTAAGAGATACAGCCAATTCAAAGCTGTCATACTAAAATTGAAATTTTTAATGAATTTTGAGTTTTTTGATAGAGCCGCGAATTAAGGTAAATTCCTTCTAGGTCGCATAGTTTAGGAGATACAGCCAATTCAAAGTTTTCATTCTGAAATTCGATTTTTGATTGATTTTCCAAATAGTTTACTACGAGATTTACCCAATTTTAAGTTTTCTACGAAATTTTGAATTTTTGGTGGAGTCACGAATTTTCCTAAAGGTTGCATAGCTTAATAGTTTCACTCTGAAGTTTTGATTTATATTTTAAATGGATTTTCGTTGATATTCTGAATATTTTGATGGAATCACAAAGTAATGCCCATTTCTCCCTGGGGTGCATAGTTTAGGAGATACAGCCATTTTAAATATTTCAATGTGAAATTTTTTTTTTTTTTTTTTGGATTTTTGAAGAAACTTTATATTTTTTGGAAGGTCTTAGTTTTTGGTCCGGGTGGCGTATGATTGTGGGCTAAATTATCGAATATTATTCATACGCATATTGGGCCAACAAGTAAAAATAATGCATATTGTCGTCACCCCACATCATTTCAAAAAAAGAACAGCACTCAATACTATTCGTAGAAAGTGAATATGACGAAAACCGTGCATTGCAAGTCTTTTGTTTATCTCACTTGACACACTCATAGGCAACGAATATGCAGCGAATGGTGTGAATAATTTTAAGTACTGATTGAATAAAGCGTTATAACTTTCAAAGGAAATATTTTTAAATACTTTGTTAATTTCTGTTGTACCTACCACCTCAGAATGGAAAAGGTATTGGGGAAGAGAATGCCAGCAGAATTTTGGACTCAAGTGTTTGGGAAGCAAATGAGAATTTTTATTAAAAGGGATTTGGGAGCGGGTTTGTTAATTTGTTCAGTATAGATTAAAAAACTGCTTAACCGATTTTCTTGGAATTTTCACAAATTTTGCAGTTTGATGGCGAAGTAGTCGGATCCTACTCCTTTCCCCAAAAGCAGCACTCAAAATAGAAGCGAGCTGATCGGGAATATGGAACTCAAATGAAAGTTATTTGGAAGTTGAGTACGAAGTTGATATTAGAAATTGGGTCTTAGTACCGCTCCACCCCTAAAACACCCCAAAAGCCGAACATATTAATAAATCTTCAATAGGAAGCTATTTAAAAATTGAACACGGATTTGGTGTCCAATAGTGGTGTCAATGTGTAGGTTTGTATGTTAGGTTCGCATTCTACCTTAAATATTGGGTTGCCCAAAAAGTAATTGCGGATTTTTTAAAAGAAAGTAAATGCATTTTAAATAAAACTTAGAATGAACTTTAATCAAATATACTTTTTTACACTTTTTTCTAAAGCAAGCTAAAAGTAACAGCTGATAACTGACAGAAGAAAGAATGAAAGTACTGAGTCACAAGCTGTGAAAAAATTTGTCAACGCCGACTATATGAAAAATCCGCAATTACTTTTTGGGCAACCCATATAAATCACTTGACCAAAACATGAATGTCATGGTTGACTAACTAACCCATTTGAGATGGTTTCAGGCGATAGGGCGCCATCCAGATACTTGGTCAAAATTTTTAGTTTCATAATCTACTTTCAAATACCTTTCATTTGAACTCCATATAGTCATGATCAGCTAATATCACGATTGAAGCTTTCCCCCATTTCATAGACCTCATTTTTAATGTCATATTAGAAGTCTGCTCCCAACTATCTATCATTTGAGTCCAATATTGGCATGATCGTCCAAATGCCTTTTTGGGGGCGGTTTGGTCGGTTTTAGGTTTTGAGCAGTTTTGGACTTGGGCCGTCCCCCTAGATACTTGGACGCAATTTTTAATATAATATTCGAACTCTATTATCAAATACCTTTCATTTGAGTAATATAGTGTCCCAAGGAGTGGTCTAATATATATGTCACAATTCAATTTTGTAGAACAAAATATTGGTCTTTTTGGCAGATATATTCAATTATAAACCGATGTGAACAATATTAAGGTCGGATATCGTGAGGCTTAGAAAAACTCACCTTTTTAAATTTCAGCGAAATCGGGTAATAAGTAAAGCTTTTACGGGCTTCAGATCCCATATCGGCAGATCGGTCTATATGGCAGCTATATCTAAATATAGTCCGATTTGAACCATATTTAGATCGGGTGTCAGGAGGCTAAAAATAATTCAGTGCTTCAAATATAAGCGAAATCGCTTAAAAAATAAAGCTTCTATGGGCTTCAGACCCTTTATCGGCAGATCGGTCTATATGACAGCTATATCTAAATAAAGTCCAATCTAATCCATATTTAGGTCAGATGTCGGGAGGCTTAAAATAACCCACTGTTTTAAATTTCAGCGAAAGCGGATAATAATTAAAGCTTTTATGGCCTTCAGACCCTCTATCGGGAGATCGATCTATATGGCAGCTATATCTCAATAAAGTCCGATCTGAACCATATTTAAGTCAGATGTCGGGAGGCTTAAAATAACACATTGTTGCAAATTTCAGCGAAATCGGAAAATAAATAAAGGTTTTATGGTCTTCAGACCCTTTATCGGAAGATCGGTCTATATGACAGCTATATCTAAATATGGACCGGTCAAATCCATATTTAGGTTAGATGTTGGGAAGCCTTAAAGTACTAATTTTTTCAAATTTCAGCAAAATCGGATGAACAGTAAAATTTTTATGGGCATTAGACCCTTTATCGGAAAATCGGTATAATAGCAGCTATATCCAAATATGGTTCGATTTGGTCCGTTCAATAACTTAACAAGCGTGCATCACAAAGACGTATCTGTGTCAAATTTCAGCTCAATATCTCAATTTTCGAAGGCTATTGAGTGATTACAACAGACGGACGGACAGACACAAGGACATCTTTAAATCGTCTAAGAATTTTACGACGATCCGAAATATATATATACCTTGTAGGGTCGGAAATTGATATTTCGATGTGTTGAAAACCTAATGACTAAATGAATACACCCCCTATCCCACGGTGGTGGATATAGAAATGCATAAAAAGCCAATCAACACAAAATGAATGCGTTTGAAAGCAACAGCATTATTGTTGAAGTCAAGTCAAGAAGTCAAGTCAAAAGCAACGAAAATATGAATGCTTTTTAAAAGCGCTAGTAGCAATCTGTTATCTGTTTTATACCCTCCAACACCATTGTGTTATAGGGTATTATAACTTTGTGCATTTGTTTGCAACGCTAAAAAGGAGAATGGCTAGATCCGTCGATAAGTATTCTGATCGGCTCAGAATCACTTTCTGATTCGATTAAGCAGTTCTCGTCTGTCAGTCCATGTGTTCTTCTAATCAAGTAAAGGTCGTATTTACTGTCCGATTGTCACAAAATCTTGCACATACCAGTTTTTCGGTCCAAGGACGAGCGCTATTGATTTTGGGAAAAATAGGTTCAGATTTAGATATAGCTCCCATATATATCTTTCATCCGATAAGGAGTTTTAAGGCTGTAGAAGTCAACATTTTTGGTGTTATTTGACGTTCTCAAATGTTCATAAAATTTCGTCAAAATCGGACCAGATTTAGATATAGCTCGCACATATATTTTTCATCCGATATGGTCTTTTAAGGCTTAAGGAGCCACAATTTTGGGCCCGACCTTTACAAAACTTTGCAAGGGGTGTTTTATCTGACGCCCTTATATGTTTGTAAAATTTCATAAAAATCAGGTCAGATTTAGTAATAGCTTCCATATATAGTTTTTATCCATTATGGCCTATTAAGGCTGTTGAAGCCACAATTTTGGTCCGATCTTTAAAAAAAAATTTCGTGAGGTGTTTTATTTGATGTCCTTATATGTATGCAAAATTTCATAAAAATTGAGCCAGATTTTAATATAGCCCCCATATACAATATATCTTTCACCCGATATGGTCTATTTAGAGTAAAGAAGTCACTATTTTGGTCCAATCTTCACAAAATTTTGCATTATTTGACGTCTCCAATACATGCAGGAAATTTCATTGAAATCGTTTTCGATTAAGATGTAGCCCCCCTATCTATATATCGTCCGATAAGACCATTTAAGTGTGTAGTAGCTACAAATTTGTTCCGATCTCTAATTTTTAATTTTGACTTTTCTTTCTATAGAGGATAACAAGTGAAAACTACTACCCATTTCCTGAATTCTACATTTTTTCTCAAACCCCAGAAAATTTCCTTCCTCTCTCTCTCTCTCTGGGGAACAATCATAAACATTTTGCAGTGATTTCTGATATTATTGTAGTTAAGTTTTTTGTGCATTTTTGTTCTGTCCTAACACATGTTATTTATGACCATAAAAATGTAATAAAAATGCAAAACATTTTGCAATGATTTGTTGTACTTACAATTGTAGTCAAAGTTTTACTATTGTTTTGTAGTGCTTTTTATTCTTTTGTCATTATTGCGAGCCGAACATGCACAGGACATGATCTGATGTATGTGTTGTGTGAATGTTAGCATAGTTTTGAAATAAATACAAATTATTTGCAAATTTTATTGATATGGATGGGACCCAACAACTTATTTATGTTCTGGGTTAATTGTAATGTCCTTTTAAATGGCAAACAATAAAAATGTTTTAAAAGTATGGAAGATTGGGATAACTAAACTGAAATGTTGGTAGAATGTGATACAATTAGATTTAGAATCCTTTTAATATTCTTTTAAAAGAAAGTTTTTGGGTGGTTATAAGGAGTAGGGCGCCCCGGTAGCCGAGTTGAAAAGCGTGCTTGGATTACCAGTGCGGGGGTCGTGGTTTCGATTGCCGCCAATAGCCTTGGTCTGTCGCTGTTGTGGTATCACAATGGACTTAAAATTGTCCAAGTGAGTCTGTAAAGGACTGCCCTCTTACCTATCCCAACCAATATGGGGTTGGTCGGGCCTTTATATACTTTGGCAGAAATATTCAACTCAGATACGTACCCGACTATAAAATACAGTTTATTGGAAGTTTTTGAGTTTGTGCGCCCCCCAAAACTTTTTGGGCCAAATTTGTATATCAGATTCGTTGGCTTCTTTCAAATATCTTTCATTTGATACCCATATTGTACCAATCGGTAAATATGCCCGTTTTTATTGGTTTTGGGGTGGGTCGTTCCCCCAAATAATTTATCGCAATTTTTTTTCACGATTTTTAGGATAACCGTAAGATTGCCAGCATAATATCGCTAAAATTGTTGCACTTGTTTCTGAGATCTGGCGTTTGTTTAAATAATGGCAAGGGGGATGTCCGTCTCACTTCGAATATCTGAAATTACAGTATCCCATTTTCACCGGAGGGCCTTAACTTAACATGCCGATTCTGGAGTTTTACCGACACGTGACATGAAGTATCCCGTGTTTCTTAATGGAATGTTCATGGAAATTAAGTTAGATAGTGATATGCCAAAAAGCGCACGAACGCACAAATAAACCCCAACATATCGGCTTTTATAGATAGGGTGATTTTTTAAGAGCTATAGGAAAGTTTTTCAAACAAAAAAAAACACATAAAATTCAGAAAAATGCATGAAATCCTTATTTAAATCGATAGTACGGTCCAAAAAATTTAATGTTTGAAGATTATTTCATGCAAATATTGACCGTGACTACGCCTCAAACGGACCATCCGCTTAGTTCAATTTTGGCACACTGTTTCCAACATTTCAGCCGGTATCTTACGAATAAATGCTTCAATGTTGTCTTCCAATGCGTCAATTGAAAAGGGCTTGTTTGTATAGACATGAGCTTTAACAAAGCCCCACAAAATATAGTCTAAAGGCATTAAATCACATGATTTACAATAGGTGGCCAATTGACCAGCCCCGAAAGTGTCCAATAAGTCCGTTGTTAGGCTTGCTGTGTGGCATGTGGCATCGTCTTATTGAAACCACATATCATGCAAGTCAAGCTCTTGCATTTTGGGCAAAAAGAAGTTGGATATCATTTCACCATTCACAATTACGACACGATGCTCATCATCATTGAAGAAGTACGGTCCAATGATGCTACCAGCCCATAAACCACTCCAAACTGTAACTTTTTCTGTACGATAGTACATCGATAGTCGATCGATAGTACGGTGCATAAAATTTAATGTTTGAAGATTATTTCATGCAAATATTGGCCGTGATTGCGGACTCAAACGGACTATCCGTTTAGTCCAATTTTGGCACACTCTTTCCATCAGCCGGTATGCTTCAATGTTGTCTTCCAATGTGTCAATTGGAAAGAGCTTGTCTGAAAAAATAAGTCTAAAGGCGTTAAATCGCACGATCTAGGTGGCCAATTTACCAGTCCCGAACGTCAAATAAAATGCTCCCTGAACTCGCCTCTCAATACGTCCATTGTTACGCGTGCTGTGTGGCAAATGGCATCATCTTGTTGAAACCACATGTCATGCAAGTCAAGCTCCAGCATTTTGGGCAAACAGAAATTGGATTCACAGTTACGTTACGATGCGCATCATTTTAGAAGAAGTACGGTTCAATGATCCCACCAGCCCATAAACCGCACCAAACTGTGACTTTTGCCGGATGCATTGGTAGCTCTTGCAATGCGTCTGGCTGAACTTTACTCCAACTCCAAAATCGATAATTCTGCTTAGTCACAATAGTCTGAATAGCCGATTCAGTGGATCGATTTAAATGACCATAAAATGAGAGAAGCGCGCTATGGACTTTCTTAACAGAGCACTCATTTTGATAATAAAATTCAATTATTTGCAAGAGTTATTCGTATGTATAACCATTCATGGTTAAATTAGAAATAGATAAATGTGAAGATGTTTAACAGTGAAACGAAACACGAAACTTGCGTGAGCTGTTTTAACCAGTTTTGCCAAAAAAAAAAAAAAAATAATAATAGCTAAAAAATCAAACTTTATAAGGCGATGAAAATTTTGGATTTTACTTGGGATATTATTCAAGGTATACCCAATTATTCGAAAAAAAATGTATGCTCACCACCGAAGGTTGGTTGCATTTTCATTTTGTCATTCCGTTGGTAACACAACGAAATACCTACTTCCGGCCCTATTCCTTATCGTCACAAAAATTGAAGACGGTCTAACCATTTCCGACCGTCTGTCCTTCTGTTCATCCGTCAGTCTGTCCGTCCGTCCATCCGTCAGTCTGTCCATCCGTCCGTCCATCCGTCAGTCTGTCCGTTCGTCTGTCCGTTCGTCTGTCCGTTCTTCTGTCCGTCCGTCTGTCCGTCCATCTGTCTGTCCATCTGTCCGTCTGTCCGTCCGTCTGTCCGTCCGTCTGTCCGTCTGTCCATCTGTCCGTCTGTCCGTCCGTCTGTCCGTCCGTCCGTCTGTCCGTCCGTCTGTCCGTCCATCCGTCTGTCCGTCCGTCCATCCGTCTGTCAGTCTGTCCGTCCGTCTGTCCGTCCGTCTGTCCGTCCGTATGTCCGTCTGTCCGTCCGTCTGTCCGTCCGTCTGTCCGTCCGTCTGTCCGTCCGTCTGTCCGTCCGTCTGTCCGTCCGTCTGTCCGTCCGTCTGTCCGTCCGTCTGTCCGTCCGTCCGTCTGTCCGTCCGTCTGTCCGTCCGTCTGTCCGTCCGTCTGTCCGTCCGTCTGTCCGTCCGTCTGTCCGTCCGTCTGTCCGTCCGTCTGTCCGTCCGTCTGTCCGTCCGTCTGTCCGTCCGTCTGTCCGTCCGTCTGTCCGTCTGTCCGTCCGTCTGTCCGTCCGTCTGCCCGTCCGTCTGTCCGTCCGTCTGTCCGTCCGTCCGTCCATCCGCTGCTTAAAGACTGCAGCGTGAAGATAGATATTGAGCTAAAACTTTCCACAGATTCCTTTTTATACCATTACACCCCTACTGTGTTTCAGGGTATTGTAACATAGTGCTTTTGCTTGTTACATCCAAAAGGAAGAGAGTTAGACCCATTGATAAGTACACCGATCGACTCAGAATCACTTTCTGATTCGATTTAACTATGTCCGTCTATCTGTCTGTCAGTCTGTCCATGTTAATTTGTGTACAAACTACAGGTCGCAGTTTTCATTCGAGGGTCTTCAAATTTGGTACGGTCATGTTTTACGGCCTAGAGATGAAGCCTATCGAAATTTGAAAAAATCGGTTCAGATTTGGATATAGCTCCCATATATATGTTCGTCCGATTTGCAGTAATAAAGCAATAAAATCGTAATTTGTTACCCAATTCTCTCGAAATTTAGCGGGAAGGATTTTTTATGACTCTCGACATTACTGGCGATTCTCATAGAAATCGGTTCATATTTAGATATAGCTCTCATGTATATATATCGTCCGATTTTCTCTCCTAGAGTCGCTGCAAGCGCATTTATTGACCAATCTTCCCAAAACTACGTACAACTTCCTCAATGTCTGTAAAGTTTGCTCAAAATCGGTTCATATTTATATATAGCTCCCATATATATGTTCGTCCGATTTGCAGTAATATTGCACTAAATTTTTGCCACTAAGGAACAGGGGAAAACTTCTCACATATCAATGAGTGCAGTCCAATTGAAGTTTAAGCTCAATGATAAGGGGCCTCCTTTTTATAGCCGAATCCGAACGGCGTGCCGCAGTACGAAACCTCTTTGGAGAGAAGTTTTACATGTTATAGTAACTCACAAATGTTGCCAGCATTAGGAGGGGAAAACCACCGCTGAAAATTTTTCTGATGGTCTCGCCAGGTTTCGAACCCAGGCGTTCAGCGTCATGGACGGACATGCTAACCTCTGCGCTACGTTGGACTCCATTTTATTCTACAAACCAAAATTCTGTCGAAACAGCAAAAATTAAAGCTTCTAGGAACCGAACAAGGATAATCGAGACACCGGTTTACTTGGAAGCTACATGAGGTACTAGACTGATTTGGCACAGTTGTTAAAATTCGTAACAGAACACCGCGTGCAAAATTTCAACCAAATCGGACAAAAATTGTGCCTTGTAAGGACTAAAGAATTCAAATCAAGTGATCGGTTTGTATGAGCGCTACATCAGGTTATAGATCGATTTAGACCGTTACAGTTGTTGAAAGTCATAGCAAAACACCAAATTCAGCTAAAATTGCGGCTTGTAAGGGCTCAAGAAGTCAACATCGGGTATTGGTTGATAAACTGTACTTGGCACAATTATTGGTAGTCATAACCAAACATTACGTGCAAAATGTCAGCCAAGTCGGAGCAAAAATTGTGGCTTCCAGGGGCTAAATACTTCAAATCGGGATATTGGGCTATATAGCAGCTATATCGATATCTGAACCGACCTGAGCCAAATTAATGAAGGAGGTTGAGCGGCCTGACACAACCCACTGTCTCAAATTCCAGCAACATCGGATGATAAATGGGGCTTCTATGGGTCTAAGACCATAAATTGGCACATCGGTCTATATGGGGGCTATATTAAGATATAGTCCCATATAGCCCATTTTCGACCTTAACCTACATATGGACAAACCAGTGAGGAAGGGCAAAAGTCGGGCTGTGCCGGCTGTATAAGTACACCCACACATACCCTATAAATACAATGTGGGTGCTATATCCAATTTTGAACGAATTTTGATGGACCTCGGTGGATGTTTTTTTAGATGGATTATTAAATAATCCTTATCAAATTTCGAGCAAATATATTCACACTGTAAGTACTACAGTTGACAAATTACAACATTGAAAATTACCCAAAATCTGATGAAAATGCTTATGGGAGCTATATCTAATTCTAGCATATTTGAGAAGTTTGCCCCTGTTCCTTAGTGGAATGTTCATGGGCAAAATTTGAAATTTGCATTTGCAGAATAAAATTATGCCCTTCAACCAAATTTAGTTTTGTGAAAATTTTTCGCAGAATCCATGGTAGTGGGTTCCCAAGATTCGGCCCTGCCGAACTAACCACGCTTTTATTTGTTATTATTGGGTTGCCCTAAAAGTAATTGCGGATTTTTTAAAAGAAAGTAAATGCATTTTTAATAAATCTTAGAATGAACTTTAATCAAATATACTTTTTTACACTTTTTTTCTAAAGCAAGCTAAAAGTAACATCTGATAATTGACAAAAGAAAGAATGCAATTACAGAGTCACAAGCTGTGAAAAAATTTGTCAACGCCGACTATATGAAAAATCCGCAATTACTTTTTGGGCAACCCAATATTATTATTTTTGTTTTTCTTTTCTTTCTTTGATAAATATGTCAATAATCGATTTCATATGCAGCCACCATCCCATCAAGTCTTCCGTGCCACCCTAATATTTATGACCAAATATTAGGTCGACGCCGACTATATGAAAAATCCGCAATTACTTTTTGGGCAACCCAATATTATTATTTTTGTTTTTCTTTTCTTTCTTTGATAAATATGTCAATAATCGATTTCATATGCAGCCACCATCCCATCAAGTCTTCCTCGCCACCCTAATATTTATGACCAACAAATTCATACATCATTGCCTGCTGCATTTGATTTATTTTATGGACCATAACTATGTGAGAGTTTTATGGGAGCAGTGATGGGTTGCAGTGATTTTTCGGGTGGAGACTTTACTACCGAAATAATTCGGGTCTATTTAACAGCTGCACAAAGGATATAAAATTATGATTATTTGTATACAATGTATGTATGAATGAGTATTCAGAGTCATAAAGCCAAGATTGTAATATTACAAAGTGATTACATATGAAGGATACTTTTGGAGAAACATTAAACTTTGTTGATAATAGTCAGTCAGTCAATTGCATAGAGAATTTCATAAAGAAATAGTCCTTATCATATGTTGAGGACAAATAATCTGCACTTTTGTAGATTCATTGGGAATGGGAAGCCATGAAATAAGAGAAAATCATACTAATGCTCTAGAAAATGTGTTCTCTTGTTATATGTCATCTTGAAACAAATAGAAAAAAAACGTCTACTTTCGAAAACAAGGATATTTGCCATTTAATTATCATTCTTCCACATATATTATTTTAGTATCATGTTTACATAAAGTCAATAAAACATTTTTCCATTGTTTGGCCTAAAATATTTCTATCTTTCTTTTTTTTTTTTTTTCCTACTTTACTATATCGTATTGTGAAATATTTAATACGAGTTATGTTTAAATTGCTTTGAATTTAAGTATATTTTGTTGCTTATTGTGGCTAACTAACACTTTGTTGCTTTTTCCAATTTTGTAGGAGTTTTATTTATTTATCCATATCTAATCCAATGCCGAAATATTTAATTACAAAAATAGCCAGCAACAAAGATGAGAACTAAAAATTCTATTGTCTTACTTTATAAATCTTGATGCAATCAGCATTTTTTTCCTACTATTGGGACATTCAAAATGAGGGGTAGAGTGATAAGGCACGACATGCCTTTTGAATGGTTTTAAAGTGAAAAAAGTTCGGCAAAATCTTAGCTACAGACTGGGATCTGAAACTAGATATGTGTGCTCTATATAGCGACACCTGACGAAGATCCGGGCTCCAAAAATGTATTTTAGAAATGCAGTCAAAACAAATATAACAATCCAACAAGTAAAAGCGTGTTAAGTTCGGCCGGGCCGAATCTTATATACCCTCCAACATGGATCGCATTTGTCGAGTTTTTTTTTCCGGTATCTCTTTTTAGGCAATCAAAGGAAAGGAAAGGATAGACGCAACGAATTGCTATTCTATTGGAGCTTTATCAAGTTACGGTCCGATTCGGACCATAATGAAATGATTGTTGGAGATCACAATAAAAGTCAGTGTAAAATTTCAGCCAAATCGAACAAGGATTTCGCCCTTTGAAGGCTCAAAAGTAAAAACGGGAGATCGTCTTATAAAGGAGCTGAATTAGGTTATATGCCAATTCAGACCATATTTGACACGTGTGGTGAAGGTCATGGGAGAAGCCATAGTAAAAAATTTCACTCAAATCAGAATATAAATGCGCCCTATAGAGGCTGAAGAAGTAAAGATCCAAGATCGGTTTATATGGCAGCTATATCAGATTATGGACCGATTTGATCCATACTTTGCACAGTTGTTGAAAATCATAACGAAACATGTGGTGCAAAATTTCAGCCAAAACGAATAGGAATTGTGCCCTCTAGAGGCTCAAGAAGTCAAGATTCCAGATCGGTTTATATGGCAGCTATATCAGGTAATGGACCGATTTGAACCATACTTTGCACAGTTGTTAAAAATAATAACGAAACATGCCGTGCAAAATTTCAGCGAAATCGGATCGGATTTGAGCTTTCTAAAGACTAAAGAAGTCAATTCCCCAGATCGGTTTATATGACAGCTACATCAGGTTATACATCGATTTCCTCGGTAATTGCCACAATTATTGCAAATCATAACAAAACACCTCATGCAAAACTTCAGCCAAATCGGATAAAAATTGCGTCCTCTAGAGGCTCAAGAAGTCTAGATTAAAGATCGGTTTTAATGACAGCTATATCAGGTTATGAACCGTTCTGAACCATACGTGACACAAATGTTGGAAGTCATAACGATACACGTAGTGCAAAATTTCAGCCAAGACGGATAGGATTTGCGCCCTCTAAAGGCTCAAGAAGTCAAGACCCCAGATCGGTTTATGTGACAGCTATTTCAGGTTATACATCGATATAACTCCTACATGTCACAGTTGTTGGAAATCATAACAAAACACCTCATGCAAAATTTCAGCCAAATCGGATAAGAATTGCATCAGGTTATGAACCGTTTTGAACCATACTTGACACATATGTTTGAAGTCATGACGAAACACCCCGTGCAAAATTTCAGCCAAGTCGATTAAGAATTGCGCCCTCTAGAGGCTCAAGAATTCGAGAACCCTGATCGGTTTATATGGCATCTATATCAGGTAATGGACCGATTTGAAACATACTTTGCGCAGTTGTTGAAAATCATATCGAAACATGTGGTGAAAAATTTCAGCCAAATCGAATAGGAATTGCGCCCTCTAGAGGCTCAAGAAGTCAAGATCCCAGATCGGTTTATATGTCAGCTATATCAGGTTATGAAGCATTTAGAACCATACTTGACACAAATGTTGGAAATCATGACGAAACATGTCGTCCAAAATTTCAGCCAAATCGAATAGGAATTGCATCCTCTAGAAGCTCAAGAAGTCAAGACCCCAGATCGGTTTATATGATAGCTATATCAGGTTATGCATTGATTTTATCTGTACCGGACAAAGTTGTTGGAAATCACAACAAAACACCTCATGCAAAACTTCAGCCAAATCGGATAAGAATTGCGTCCTCAAGTGGCTCAAGAAGTCAAGATTCAAAATCGGTTCAAATGACAGCTATATCAAAACATGGACCGATTTGGTCCATTTACAATCTCAACCGACCTACATCTATAAAAAGTATTTGTGCAAAATTTCAACCGGCTAGCTTTACTTCTTCGAAAGCTAGCGTGCTTCGACCGATAGAGTGAAGGACGGACATGGCTGGATCGACATAAAATAGCATGATGATCAAGAATATATATCATTTTTGGGGTCTGAGACTAATATTTCTAGGAGTTACAAACAGAATGACGAAATAAGTATACCCCCATCTTATGGTGGGAGGGTAAAAAGTAACATTTATTTTCCGATTTTGCTGAAATATGGGACAGTGAGCTGTGTTAGACCCTTCGAAATTTTTCTTTAGTTTGGCTCAGATCGGTGCAGATTTGGATATAGCTGCCATATAGACCGATCCGCCGATTTAGGGTCTACGGCCAATAAAAGCCACATTTATTAGCCGATTTTGCTGAAATTTAAAACAGTGAGTTGTGTTAGGATCATCGATATCCTTTTTTCAATTTTGCCCAGATCGGTCTAGATTTGGATATAGCTGCCATGTAGACCGATCTCTCGATTTTAGGTTTTGGGCCCATAAAAGGCGCACTTATTGTCCGATTTCGATGAATTTTGGAACATTAACTTAAGATAAGCCTTTCGACATTCTTCATCAATTTGGCTGAGATCGGTCCAGATTTAGATATAGATGTCATATAGACTGATTTCTCGATTTAAAGTTTTAGGCCCATAAAAGGCGCATTTATTGTGCGATGGCGCCGAAATTTGGGACAGTGAGTTGTGTTAGGTACCTCGACATACAACTGCAATATGGCACAGATCAGTCCAGATTTGGATATAGGTGCCATATACACCGATCTCTCGATTTAAGGTTTTGGGCCCATAAAAGGCGCATTTACTGTCTTATTTCGCCGAAATTTGAAACAGTGAGTTGTGCTAGGTTCTTCGACAGTTTTTTGCAACCTGGGCCAAATCGGTCTAGATTTGGATATAGCTGCCATATAGACCGATTTCTCGATTTAAGGTTTCGGGCCCATAAAAGGCGCATTTATTGTCCGATTTCGCCGAAATTTGGGACAGTGAGTTGTGATAAGCCCTTCGACATTCTTCTGCAATACGGCACAGATCGGCCCAGATTTGGATATAGGTGCCATATAGACCGATCTCTCGATTTAAGGTTTTGTGCCCATAAAAGGCGCATTTATAATCCGATTTCACTGAAATTTGCCACAGTGATTTATATTAGGCTTTTCGACATCCGTGTCGTATATGGTTCAGATCGGTTTATTTTTAGGTATAACTACTAAAAACACCAATATTTTGTTATACATAATTGAATAATGACTTGTACTTATTGGTATTTGGTCCAAATCGGAACATATTTCGATATAGCTGCTATGGGGCATAAGGTATGCATTTTTCACCGGATTTTGATGAAAGGAGATACACATATACCCGAATTGGTGGGTATCCAAAGTTCGTCCCGGATGAACTTAACACCTTTTTACCTTTATTAAGTCTCTAGAGGGCGCAATTTATATCCGATTTGGTTGAAATTTTCTACAACGACTTCTTCTATTACCTTAAACATACGAATTAAATATATATAGATCATCCGATTAAACTTTTGCTTAGCAGACTGATGATGAAGCTTTATTCAGATTCGAAATCGCCATCTCCGTAGCCTACCCAATGCATTTATAGCACGCCGTTTTAACCTTTTTCAATTGCAAATTTTGCCCATGAACATTCCACTAAGGAACAGGTTCAAATTTCTCACCTATCAATGATTGCAGTCCGATTCAAGTTCCTCCTCCTTTGTATAGCCGAGTCCGAACGGCGTGCCGCAGTGCGACACCTCTTTGGAGTGGAGTTTTACATGGCATAGTACCTCACAAATGTTGCCAGCATTAGGAGGGGAGAGCCACCGCTGAAACTTTTTTCTGATGGTCTCACCAGGATTCGAACCCAGGCGTTTAGCGTCATAGGCGGGCATGCTAACCTCTGCGCTAGCTTTTTAAAAAGGTTTTTTATTTGGCTTTCTATTCTAAATCGAAGCAAAATCACTACCTATTGCTTTGCCTAAGTCGAATTTAACGCAATTTCAGATACCTTCCTCCTAATGCCTGACTAATATGACTACAGCATATGTACCACATATGTTGTCCATTCATAGTGGTCAGAAATTTACATATATATACACATACATAGAAAACCAAGTGTTGCTTACTTTGGACCAGACACTCTGTAAGGAAGTTGAAAGAATAAAAAAAGAAATAAGTACAGAAGGACCAATACATTCCAGATTCTGCATACCAAAGCAAATTTGATTACAAATTTATTTCATTCGTTTGGGGTTTACCCCATGTAGACTTCTAGGAGTTGTAAAACAAACTACACTCTTTGCTATGGTTTTACAAACAAATTCGATATTATTCCCCAGAGTTAGTTGGAGTTGATTTATTTAATACCATTACAATATATTGTATGTATGTTACACATACACACATGTACAAGCATATGTAAATATGCTGAAGTTGTAGTTCTAGGGGAAGACCATATTCTGTCTAAGCGATAGGGGTTGTAAGATTTTCTTGTTTTTGTTATTTTGAAGTCTGAGGACGTAATTTAGAAAAATAAACATTCAATGTAATTGATTTGCATAAGAAATTGAATTGTAGATTTTAAGTGCAAATTGTTGGATATATTTTTGAGGCAATGGCAAACGTTTTATTTTTTTCAATAGAAGAACGATGCGTAAGAAGAAACGCACACACACACACACACACACCTAAGGAGATGGTAGGCTGGGGCATAGTATAACAGTTGGGAAGTTTGCGGTATTTTAAACTTCTTATCAGCATAAACGTATAGAGAAACAAACAAAAATTATAAACGTTTTCAGCCAAAAAACCAGTAAGGAAAGCCAAAAGTCAGGCTGAGCCGACTTTATAATACCCTACACCACCGAGTATACGTAATACTTTTAATAAATAGCACTTATATCCAAATTTAATCAGACTTTTATTATGCACACCTTTTCAAATGTCGAATTGAACCTTGTACGATTTTCTTACGATGATACGAAAATTGTGGCTTCTACAGCCTTAAAAGTCGAAATGCATAAAAGATATATAGGGGAGTTTTATCTAAATCTGATTCGATTTTGATGAAATTATGCACACTTATTGGGATGTCAATTAAACCATCTCATGAAGAATTTTGTAGAGATCGGACCAAAATTGTGGATTCTACAGCCGTAACAGGCCATATCGGATGAAAAATATATATGGGAACTATATCTAAATCTGGACCGATTTTTATGAAACTTTGCACACATATGAGGACGTTGAGCAAAACGCTCTATGCCAAATTTGGAAAAGATCGCACCAAAATTATGCCTGCTACAGCCTTAAAAGACCATATCGGATGAAAGATATATATGAGAGCTATATATAAATCTGATCCGATTGTGATGAAATTTTGCACACATATTGGGACGTCCCAAAAAGCACTTCGTGCCAAGTTTTGGAAAGGTCGGACCAAAATTATGCATTTTACAACCTCAATATGTCAAATCGGACGAAAATTATATATGGGAGCTATATCTAAATCTGCACCGATTTAGAAAAAATTTTGCACACATATTGGGACGTTACAAAAAGCACTTCGTGCTAAATTCGGTAGAGATCCCACGAACATTGCGGCTCCCACTGCTTTAAAAGGGCATATCGGATGAAAAATATATATGAAAGCTATATCTAAATCTGGACCGATTTCAATGAAATTTTGCAAGCATTTTGGGTCATTAAAAAAAAACACTTCGTGCCAAATTTTTTAAGGATCGGGTGAAAATTGTGGCTTTTACAGCTTTAAAAGGGCACATCGGATGAAAGATATATATGAGAGCTATATATAAATCTGAATCGATTTAGATGAAATTTTGTACACATTTTGGGACGTCCAAAAACGCACTTCGTGCCCAATTTTGTAAAGATCGGACCAGAATTGTGCCTTTTACAGCCTCAATAGGTCAAATCGGACGAAAATTATATATGGGAGCTATATCTAAATCTGCACCGATTAAGAAAAAATTTTGCACATATATTGGGACGTTACTAAAAGCAGTTCGTGCCAAATTTGGCAGAGATCGCACCAAAATTTTGGCTCATACAGCTTTAAAAGGACATATCGGATGAAAGATATATATGGGAGCTATATCTAAATCTAGACTGATTTCAATGAAATTTTGCAAGCATTTTGGGTCATTAAAAAAAACAACTCGTGCCAAATTTTTTAAGGATCGGACCAAAATTGATGCTTCTACAGCTTCATAAGGGCATATCGGATGAAAGATATATATGAGAGCTATATGTAATTCTGATCCGATTATGATGAAATTTTGCACACATATTGGAACGTCACAAAAAGCACTTTGAGCCAAATTTTGTAAAGATCGGACCAAAATTGTGCCTTTTACAGCCTCAATTGGCCAAATCGGACGAAAATTTTATATGGGAGCTATATCTAAATCTGAACCGATTTAGATAAAATTCTGCACACATATTGGGACGTCACACGAAACATTTCATGCCAAATTTGGTAGAGATCGCTCCAAAATTGCGTCTCCTACGGCTTTAAAAGGGCATATCGGACGAAAGTTATATATGAGAGCTATATCTAAATTTGGACTGATTTCAATAAAACTTTGCAAGCATTTTGGGTCATTAAAAAAAACACTTCGTGCCAAATTTTTTAAGGATCGGGTGAAAATTGTCACTTCTACTGCTTTAAAAGGGCACATCGGATGAAAGGTATATATTGGAGCTATATCCAAATCTGGACCCATTTTTTCAAAATCAATAGCGTTCGTCCTTGGACCAAAAAAAAAACACTTATGCAAAATTTAGTGTAAATCGGTCAACAAATGGGACCTGTACCTTGATTACAAGACTACATGGACATACAGACGGACAGACTAACAGACGAACATAGCTAAATTGAATCAGGTAGTGATTCAAAGCCGATCCTTATACTTATCGATTAGTCTAGTTCTTCTCCTTCTTAGCGTTGCAAACAAATGCACAAATCTATAATACTCTGTACCACAGCGGTGGTGTAGGGTAAAATAATTTGGAATTCCAAACCTTATAAAAAATTTATGCAGAAAATGCCAAATTAAACAAGTAAAAGCGTGCTAAGTTCGGCCGGGCCGAATCTTATATACCCTCCACCATGGATCGCATTTGTGGAGTTCTTTTCCCGGCATCTCTTCTTAGGCAAAAAAAAAGGATATAAAAAAGATTTGCTCTTCTATTATAGCGATATCAAGATATGAACCGGTTTGGACCACAATTAAATTATATGTTGGAGACCTGTGTAAAATGTCAGCAAATTCGAATAAGAATTGCGCTCTTTGTGAGCTCAAAAAGTAAAATAGAGAGATCGATTTATATGGGAGCTGTATCGGGCTATGGACCGATTCAACCCTTAATAAACACGTACGTTAATGGTCATGAAAGAATCCGTCGTACAAAATTTCAGGCAAATCGGATAATAATTGCGACCTCTAGAGGCTCAAGAAGTCAAGATCCCAGATCGGTTTATATGGCAGCTATATCAGGTTATGAACCGACTTTTACTTTATTTGACATAGTTGTTGAAAGTAACAATGAAAAACGTCTGGCGAAATTTCAGCCAAATCGGAAAGGAATTGCGCCCTATAGAAGCTCAAGAAGTCAAGTCCCCAGATCTGTTTATATGACAGCTATATCAGGTTATGGACCGATTTGAACCATATTTGGCACAGTTGTTGGATATCGTAACAAAATACTTCGTGCCAAAATTCATTCAAATTGGATAAGAATTGCGCCCTCTAGAGGCTCAAGAAGTCAAGACCCAAGATCGGTGTATATGGCAGCTATATCAGGTTATGGACCGATTTGGACCATACTTGGCACAGTTGTTGGATATAATAACGAAACACGTCGTGCAAAATTTCATTCCAATCGGATAAGAATTGCGCACTCTAGAGGCTCAAGAAGTCAAAACTCAAGATCGGTTTATATGGCAGCTATATCAGGTTATAAACCGATTTGAACCATACTTGGCACAGTTGTTGTATATCATAGCAAAACACGTCGTGCAAAATTTCATTCCAATCGGATAAGAATTGCGCACTCTAGAGGCTCAAGAATCAAGACACAAGATCGGTTTATATGGCAGCTATATCAAAACATGGACCGATATGGCCCATTTACAATACCAACCGACCTACACTAATAAGAAGTATTTGTGCAAAATTTCAAGCGGCTAGCTTTACTCCTTCGGAAGTTAGAGTGCTTTCGACAGACGGACGGACATGGCTAGATCGACATAAAATTTCACGACGATCAAGAATATATATACTTTATGGGGTCTCAGACGAATATTTCGAGTAGTTACAATCAGAATGACGAAATTAGTATACCCCCCATCTTATGGTGGAGGGTATAAAAAGTGAAAAAAGTGATGAGTGATGATGAAAGTTCGTAATGAAAAATAAATTTTCCCATAAGCATTCCATTAGGAAACAGTGCATACTTCTCTCATGTCTATGAGTGCTCTCCAAATAAAGTTTTAACTCAATGATAAAATAACTCCATTTTATGCCACGAATGAACGGCGTAACGCTTAGCGACACCTTTTGGTAGAGAATTTTTAACATGGCTGCAAACATCACAAATGTCCCTAGCATTAATAATGGAATAGGTTAGGTTAGGTTAGATTAGGGTTAAGTGGCAGTCTGCCATCAAACTCACCTAGACGTTTTCTTCCATTGTTCCAACAGAAAAAGGAAGATGCCTTCTAGTTCCTACCGTTGAACCATCCAAATCGCTTAAAAAGGCGCAATAACTTGCGAATGTTCATATCCGCTAAATCAGACAGGTTCTCAAAGAAATGAGAACCAAAATGGAACTCCTTCTAACAGTTAGTGCGAAACACACACACAGAAGGTGTTCTATGGTCTCTTCTTCTTCTTCCATGTCCTTGCAGTTTCTGCAAGAGTCGTTGATGCCAATCTTCAGTCTGTCGGCATGTTTTCCGATTAGACAGTGACCTGTCATGACGGACACAATGACTGAGACGTCTGCTCTAGTCAATGACAGCAATCTAGACCTCTTCAAGTCTAGATTAAGCTACATAGTTTTGGAATGCTCACAGCCCCTTCTTTGTGACCATCTATCATTCGTTGTCCTTTGGGCCTGGTACTGAAAACTTAGGTTTCATGTCGCTAGAGGCATACGCATAGATTTCAGAATCCCTGGAATGTATAGGGTAGTTCTTAGTTCTCCCAAGCTTATCTGCTTTACAATTCCCTGGGATATCTCTGTGGCGCGGCACACAAAATTTCAAATTTTGCACTTGAACATTCCACTAAGGATCAGGGACGAACTTCTCACTTATCAAGGAGTGCAATCCGATTCAAGTTTAAGCTCAATGATAAGGGGCCTCTTTTTTATAGCCGAGTCCGAACGGAGTGCCGCAGTGCGACAGCTCTTCGGAGCGAAGTTTTACATGGCATAGTACCTCACAAATGTTGCCAGCATTAGGAGGGGAAAACCACCGCTGAAAATTTTTTTCTGATGGTCTCGCCAGGATTCGAACCCAGGCGTTCAGCGCTATGGTGACCCGGCACCCAGACAAGTGAATTTTGAACTTTTCAGCCATCTCGTTGAGAGATCTGCGACAGTGGACGGAGGTTTTTGTGTTCAGATATATGGAGGCCACCGTAGCGCAGAGGTTAGCATGTTCGCTTTCAACGCTGAACGCCTGGGTTCAAATCCAGGCGAGACTATCAGAAACAATTTTCAGCGGTGGTTTTCCCCTCCTAATGCTGGCAACATTTGTGAGGTACTATGCCATTTAAAACTTCTCTCCAAAGAGGTGTCGCACTGCGTCATGCCGTTCGGACTCAACTATAAAAAGGAAGTCCCTTGAATCGGACTGCACTCATTGATATGTGAGAAGTTCGCCCCTGTGCTTTAGTGGAATGTTCATGGGCAAAATTTGCATTTTGCATTTGAAATGCGTTCGCCAGGGATTAAATGGCTGCCTGACTACCTGAAAAGATATTTATGCCAAAAGTCGTAATGACTTTAAATCTTAGCCATTCTACCACTTCCTTAATTGCAAGGATCTTCGCTTGATACATACTGCAGTGGTCGGGTAACCTTTTCGATGTAACCAATCCCACCTGGTCGTTTAGTTTGGAACCATCCGTATCGAAGTCTATTTAACTTCTATTACCAGGGACATCGTATTTCCAATCGGTTTTATCAGAAATAGTGGTACAGTAATTTTTATCAAAAAGCACCTGAACCGCTTTGGGTGTAATCCACACTGCCTGGAACATCGGATATTGTACCAAGGATAACACAGTGTCCGTAGCCGCCATATGACCAATGAGAAAGCTCCCTTAACCTCACGGCAGTGGTCGCTGCAATTTGGCTAGCCACAATATCCACAGGCATAAGATGTAGATGCGGCTGTGATGCACAAACAAGCCATCCTTTAGATTTGGTTAAGTATTGAGCTGTAGGTGGAGTTTTGAAGCGCCGTCCACCAGACCACAACACCATATAGCATTATATATTTGACAACTGCCGTATATACGCAATGCATGATAAGGGAATATCAACAGCAGAAAATTTTGTCTCATAATCACCCTCTGCGCCACAGTGGGCTTTATTTGTATAACCATAAATAATAGGTAACCCAGAACGGGTTCCATGGTGGGTCACAAATCCTGCTATACTTAATCACTGCAGTGCAACCTTTTCGGGTAACCTTTTCGATATGACCAATTCTAGATCTTTAGTGTACTCCCCAAAGCCCACCATGTCGTTTAGTTTGGATTCATCCGTATAGAAAATCCATGTTAATTCTGTTAACAGGCATATCGTAGTTCCAATTGATTCTATCAGGAATAGTGGTACAATACTTTTTTATCAAAAAGCACCTGAACCGCTTTGGGTGCAATCCACACTACCTGGAACATCGGATATTGTATCAAGGATAACACAGTGTCTGTAGCCGCCATATGACTAATGAGAAAGCTCCCTTAATCTCACGGCAGTGGTCGCTGCCATTTGGGTAGCCACAATGTCCAGAGGTATAAGATGTAGCATAGAATTCAGTGCAGCAGATGGTGTCGTCCTCAGTGCGGCTGTGATGCACAAACAAGCCATCCTTTAGATTTGATTAAGTATTGAGCTGTAGGTGGAGTTTTGAAGCACCGTCCACCAGACCACAACACCATATAGCATTATATGTCTGACAACTGCAGTATATACGCAATGCATGATAAGGGAATATCAACAGCAGAAAATTTTGTCTCATATTCACCCTCTGCGCCACAGTGGGCTTTATTTGTATAACTATAAATAATAGGTAACCCAGAACGGGTTCCATGGTGGGTCAAAAATCTTGCTATCCTAAAACACTGTAGTGGTCGGTAACCTTTTCGATATGACCAGTTCTAGCTCTTTAGAGTACACCTCAAAGCTTAACTGGTCGTTTAATTTGGAACCATCCGCATAGAAGACTATGTAACTTCTATTACCAGGGACATCGTATTTCCAATCGGTTCTATCAGGAATAGTGGTACAATACTTTTTTTTATCAAAAAGCACCTGAGCCGCTGTGTGTGTAATCCACACTGCCTGGAACATCGGATATTGTATCAAGGATAACAGAGAGTCCGTAGGAGCCATATGACCAATGAGAAAGCCCCTTAACCTCACGGCAGTGGTCGCTGCAATTTGGGTAGCCAAAATATCCACAGGCATAAGATGTAGCATAAAATTCAGTGATTCAGATGGTGTCGTCCTCAGTGTGGCTGTGATGCACAAACAAGCCATCCTTTAGATTTGGTTAAGTATTGAGCGGTAGGTGGAATTTTGAAGCGCCGTCCACCAGACCACAACACCATATAGCATTATATGTCTGACAACCGCAGTATATACCCAATGCATGATAAGGGAATATCAACAGCAGAAAATTTTGTCTCATATTCACCCTCTGCGCCACAGTGGGCTTTATTTGTATAACCATAAATAATAGGTAACCCAGAACGGGTTCCATGGTGGGTCACAAATCTTGCTGTCCTAAAACACTGCAGTGGTCGGTAACCTTTTCGATATGACCAGTTCTAGCTCTTTAGAGTACACCTCAAAGCCCAACTGGTCGTTTAGTTCGGAACCATCCGCATAGAAGACTATGTAACTTCTGTTACCAGGGATATCGTAGATCCAATCGGTTCTATCAGGAATAGTAGAATTTTTATTAAAAAGCAGCTCAGGTAGGTTGTAATCCACACTGCCTGGAACATCGGATATTGTATCAAGGATAACACAGTGTCTGTTGCCGACATATGACCAATGATAAAGCTCCCTTAATCTCACGGCATTGGTCGCTGCAATTTGGGTAGCCACAATATCCACAGGCATAAGATGTAGCATAAAATTCAGTGATTCAGATGGTGTCGTCCTCAGTGTGGCTGTGATGCACAAAACAAGCCATTCGTTGGATCTGGTTAAGTACAAAGCAGTAGGTGGACTTTTGAAGCGCCGTCCACCAGACCACAACACCATACAGCATTATATGTCTGACAACTGCAGTATATATCCAATGCATGATAGGGGAATATCAACCGCAGAAAATTTTGTCTGATATTAACCCTCTGCGCCACAGTGGGCTTTATTTGTATAACCATAAATAATAGGTAACCCAGAACGGGTTCCATGGTGGGTCACAAATCTTGCTTTCCTAAAACACTGCAGTGGTCGGGTAACCTTTTCGATATGACCAGTTCTACATCTTAAGAGTACACCCCAAAGGCCACAAGGTCGTTTAGTTTGGATTCATCCGTATAGAAAATCCATGTTAATTCTGTTACCAACGATATCGTAGTTCCAATCGGTTCTATCAGGAATAGCGGTACAGTATTTTTTTTATCAAAAAGCACCTGAGCCGCTTTGGGTGTAATCCACACTGCCTGGAACATCGGTTGAATATAGATTCAGTGCATCAGATGGTTTCGTCCTCAGTGCGGCTGTGATACACAAACAAATCATCCTTTGGATTTGGCTAAGTATTGAGCAGTAGGTGGACTTTTAAAGCGCCGTCCACCAGACCACAACACCATATAGCATTATATGTCTGACAACTGCAGTATATACGCAATGCATGATAAGGGAATATGAACCGCAGGTAATGTTGTCTCATGTTCATCCTGGGACATGAACACAGGTTTTCGGCGTAATTGTAACCTCTGCGCTACAGTGGCCCACAAATTCTCCTATCCTAAAAAAGCCATTTCTGGTTTGTATATTCTTCTTTATGTTAACTCTCATAAAATTTGTATACTATAACAATGTTCCTTTATGAATTGCTAATGTTTTGGCAAACAATGCAACTTCGTATTAAGATTTGTTACCTCATATTTTCGTATTAGCTTTTATGGTGTTTTGCAACACCCCTAATTGGCACAGCACTTTCATTTGTTTGCCCAACGACACGGCGCACCATTATTCCAACCCAATTGTCATGAATATTTGTTTTGCCAGATAAAATATCTTTTGAATTTTATGTTGTCACATCATTCAAATGTGTCAGCAACAGCAGCAGCAGCTTTAATTTCTGGCAGTTGATGCCCGGCTTTTGTAAAACCTTCATCCAGCCTTCAATCCAATTTTGTTTTATGAATACGACGATCGTAGCAGCATTTATGAATTGTTCTGTTTGTCCTTTGTGTGCATATGTGTGAGTGTATGTGTGTGTGTGTGTGCGACGAAAATAAAGGCTCTATATTTGATGTATTTTATATGGTGCGTTATCCCATGGATGTCATTCAACTGTGCGGGTGCTGTTGAAGTCTATTCGGACAGTGTTGACATACATCAGATGCGGGCGACAAGTTGCCATAGATGTGCATACAAGCAAGTGGGCATACTGTGGTGAAATGTTTGCCAAACACTTTTTATACAGTTTTACAAACTGAAATTTAAGCGAAATGGTAGCCCCTTGGCTTACCATGCCGAGGCTGTGGGTATAATGGTAAATCTCAGAGAGTTGTAAATTTAAAGTTAGGGTATGCCAAAGTTTCTAGCTTGGGCAGTAGAGCAACACTTCAAATAGGGCATATGACAAAATGTTGAACGAGATTAAACACTTTTCAGGGAAGTTTAAAATCCCTGAGAACTAAACAAGTAAAAGCGTGCCAAGTTCGGCCGGGCCGAAACTTGGGGGCCAACCACCACGGATTCAAACTAAATTTAGTTAAAGGACATTATTTTATTCTATACTAGCCGAGCCGGGCCCGCTCTGCTGCGCCTTCTTTAACTCTCTAATGGAGGGGACACTTCGCCCTGAATCCGGATATCGAATTCGTGCCATTTTAGCCTATGACGCTGAATGCGTTCGAATCCTGGAGAGAACATCGGACAAAGCGGTATTTAACCCCTCTTAATGTTGGCGACATTTGAAAATTTTTCCCCAAAGAGGTGTCGAACTGAGGGATGACGTTCAGACTAGGCTATAAAACAGGTCCCTTATCATTGAATTTGAATCTCGAAAGCAATCATTGATGTGTGAGAATTTGCCCCTTCTCGGATCCTGGTGGTAATGTTCTTCCTTAGGGCAGGGATGGCACCTCACACATTTCGACTCAAATATGGATATCAAATTCGTGCTGCACTTCCAAATCCCTTTAATTTGATCCCCATATTGCCATGGCCGGTAAATATGAACCGTTTCGAGGGAGTTTTGGGCGGCCATCAACACTTTGCACTGAAAATTGATATCAAATTCGTTCTTTCGGAAATGAAGTTCAGTTAAGGGGGTGCTTTAGGGCGTACCCCAAAACACTTGGCTCCAAAATTGGATATCAAATTCGTTTTCTACTCTCAAATACCTTTCATTTGAGTCCCATATTGCCATAATGGGTCAAATAACCCATTTGACGTATCCTTAGGAGGAAAAGCGCCACCTACACTTGAACTCAAACATTAATGTCATATTCCTAATCTACTTCCTAATATCTTTGATTTGAGTCCCATATAGCCATGGTCGGCCAATATGCCCATTTGGGGGTATTTGGGGGTGGGGGACCTCCCATTACTTGGACCTAATGTTTTATGCCATATTTGTAATCTACTGCCTAATACTTTTCATTTGAGTCCCATATTAACATGAACTTCGAATATATCAGTTTCGAGGAGTTTTGGGGTTAGGGCCCCCGCTGGGCACTTGGACCCAAATTTTAGTACCATATTCGTTTTCTGGTCTCCAATACCTTTCATTTGATACCCTTATTGTGCCCATTGGACCACTATCGGATATTGGTTGGCGTTTTTGGGGTTAGGGGGAGCGTCCGCCTCCACCCGATATCTCAAAATTATATAACCTATGTTTCATTCCACAAAAACCTAAAAAATCTGTGGATATTTTAAGAAAATCAGCCGTTCAGCCGTTTTTTATTCTACAAAACAAACAAACAAATCGAGTCTCATATAGTCATTGCGGGTCACATGCCCATTTGGTGGGTTTTTAGGGAGCGTGGTGACCCCTTACACTTCGATCTCATTTTGTTTGCCAAATTCGTAATCTACCCCCGAATACCTTTCATTTGAGCCCCATATTGAAATGAACGTCCAATATGTCTGTTTGGAGGAGTTTTGGGGTTGGGGCGGCCCGTTGGGTACTTAGACTCAAATTGTCATACCATATTCGTATTCTACTCTTCAGTTCCTTTCATTTGATACCAATATTGTCCCCATCGGTCCACTTTTGATTTTGGATTGTGTTTTTGGCATAAGGGGGAGGGTCCGTCCCCCTTCCGATTCCGAAAAATTATATAGCCTATGATTCCTTCCAGACCAACCTACACAATATGCGAAAATTTCGGTTCTGTTGTTTTGCAGTCTATACGGAACAAACAAACCGCGTCCCATATATCAGTGATTCGCTAATGTGCCCATTTTGGGCATTTTTGTAGGGGTGGGGTGACCCTCTATACTTCGACATGAATTTATATGACAGATTCGTTATCTACTCCTGCATACTTTTCATTTGATACCCATATTGTCCTTATCGGTCCACTTTCGATTTTGGGTGGTGTTTTTGGGGTAACGGTGGAGGGTACGCCCCCTTCCGTTATCAATAAATTATAAAGCCTATTCCAACTTCCCGACCATGATCGTAATCTACTCCCGAATAACTTCCATTTGAGTCCCATATTGTGATGATCCTCAAATAAACCTATTTTAAGGGGTTGTGGGGTTGGGGCGGCCCCCCAGGTACTTGGACCCAATTTTTATTATGAAATTCGTACTCTACTCTTGAATACCTTTCATTTGAATCCCATATTGTCCCGATCGGTTCACTTTTATTTTTGGGTAGAACATTTAGTGAGGGGGGAGGGGAGGATCGAAAGACCGGTCTAAGGTATATATTTCAGGAAGCTCTACGTGCAACAGCAAAGTTGGCTACAGAAAGTGGTCTAGGTATAAATCCGTGCAAGACAGAAACAGTTTTTTTCAGCCTACAGTGGCTTGGAAGGAAAGAATGTTCCATTTACAGAAAGCACAAAAAACCTGGGTGTTTAGCTGGACATGAAATTGAACTACAAATCCAACATTTTGGAAAGGCCAAGAAAGGTAACTCTTGCCCTATACTCCTGCAAGAGAGCCATTGACAAAAATTGGAGGTTTAGACAGCGTATCATTCATTGGGTATGTACTGCAGTTGTCAGACCTATAATGCAATATGGTGTTGTGGTCTAGTGGACGGCGCTTCAAAAGTCCACCTACTGCTTAATACTTAGCCGGATCCAAGGGATGGCTTGTTTTGTGCATCACAGCCGCACTTAGGACGACACCATCTGATTCACTGAAATTTATGCTACATCTTATGCCTGTGGATATTCTGGCTACCCAAATTGCAGCGACCATTGCCCGTGAGGTTAAGGGAGCTTTCTCATTGGTCATGTGGCGGCAATGGATACTGTGTTATCCTTGATATAATATCCGATGATCCAGGCAGTGTGGTTAAAACCCTACCTGAGCCGCTTTTTGATAAAAATTACTGTACCACTATGCCTGATAGAACCGATTGGAACTACGATATCCCTGGTAATAGAAGTTACATAGACTTCTATACGGACGGCCAGGTGGGCTTTGGGCTGTTCTCTAAAGATCTAGAACTGGTCATATCGAAAAGGTGACCCGACCACTGTAGTGTGTATCAAGCGGAGATCCTTGCAATCAAGGAAGTGGTGGAATGTCATTACAACGATTGGCATAAATATCTTCTCAGACAGACAGGCAGCTATTAAATCATTGAAGAACCTATTTCAGAACACAAAAACCGCCCTCGAGTGTCGCAGATATATCAACGAAATGGCTGAACAGTTCAAAATTCACCTATTCTGGGTGCCGGGCCACAGAGTTATCCCAGGGAACTATAAAGCGGACGAGCTTGCGAGACTAGGAACTACCCTACACATTCCAGGGATACTTGCATCTGTGGTTAGGCCTCTAGCGACATGTAAGCTAAGTTTTCAGGACAAGGCCCGAAGGACAACGACTGATAGATGGTCACAAAGATGGGGCTGTGAGCATTCCATAACTATGTGACCTAATCTAAACCTGAAGAGGTCTATTGCTTTTTTGTCATTGGCTAGAGCAGACGTCTCAGTCATTGTGTCCGCCATGACAGGTCACTGTCTAATCGGAAAACATGCTGGCAGACTGCAGATTGGCCGCAACGAATGCAGAAGCTGTGAGGTCATTGTGTCCGCCATGACAGGTCACTGCCTAATCGGAAAACATGCTGACAGACTGTAGATTGGCAGCAACGACTTTTGCAGAAGCTGTGAGGACATCGAAGAAGAAGAGACTATAGAACACCTTCTGTGTGTGTGTCGCGCACTAGCAGTTAGAAGGAGTTCCACTTAAGGTTCTCTTTTCTTTGAGAACCTGCCTGATTTAGCGGATGTGAACATTCATAAGTTATTGGGCTTTTTAAGACGATCTGGCAGCAGTGCCCCGCATTCGACCCGAAGTGTCGTCTCAGGCATCCGATCTGAAACCAAATCGGTCAAGAACCTGATATTGCTCCCATGTAAACCAATCTCCCGATTTGACTTCTTGAGTCCCTGGAAGCCGCAATTTTTGTCAGATTGGGATAAAATTTTGCATGAAGTGTTTAATTATGACTCTCAATAAAACGGTCAAATACGATCCGAATCGGTCTATAACTTGATATACTTCCAATATAAACCGATCTCCTGATCTGACTTCTTGTGTACCTGGAAGTCTCATTTTTCATCCGATTTAGCTGAAATTTTGCACATAGTGTTTTGTTATGACTTCCAACAACTGTGCCGAGTAGGGTCTAAATCTGTTTATAACCTGATATAGCTCCCAT
>NC_081553.1:48190388-48292230 GCF_963082655.1 Stomoxys calcitrans | reverse complement strand
CAAATTAAAGGTATTTGGAAGTAGACCACGTATCTGATATCAACATTACGGACCAACTGTCTAGGGGACGTCCCATCACCATAACAACCCCCAAATAGGACGTATTTGCTCACCAAGACAATTTGGGTCTTAAAGAGAGTGGAACAATATATTTATAGTTTTTAGGGCCAATACCCCAAACCAGACATATTTGCTGACTTTGCAATAAGGAGTTTAAATGAGATTAGAAAACGAATTTTATATCCAATTTGAAGGCCAATGGCAATATGGGGTTCAAATAAATGGTATATAGATATATGAGAATAGAGCACGTTGCTGATATATTTTCCGGGCTTAGTGTTCGGGCGACCACCCCAATCCGCAAAACACCCCTAAATCGGCCATATATACCGACCATGTCAATGTGGAGCTTAAATGAAAGGTATTGGGGGTAGAGCAAGAATTGATACCCACTTTCGGGACCAATTTTCTGGGGGTCAACCCCCTTCCCAAAATATGGGGTTCAAATAAATGATATATAGATATATGAGAATAGAGCACGTTTCCTATATATTTTCCGGGCGTAGTGTTTGGGGGAACGTCCCAATCCCCAAAACACCCCTTAATCGGCAATATTTACCGACCATGTCAATGTGGAGATTAAATGAAAGATATTGAGGGGTAGAACAAGAATTGATACCCACTTTCGGGGCCAATTTTCTGGGGGTTAAACCCTTCCCGAAATACCCCACAAGTAGCAATTTTTTAGTGACCATTGCAAAATGGGGTTCAAATAAAGGTATTTGCAAGTAGAATACGAATTTGATATCCAAATTTAGGACCATGTGGTTAGGGAATCACCCCTTCCCCAAAACACCCCGCAAAGGCTAAAAAAATTTTTGACCATTCCAATATGTGGTATATAAGATTAGAAAACGAATTTCATAACCTATTTTGGGCCATGTGTTTGGGGGACGCCTCATCGTGTAAACTCCTCTAATCCAAGGCAATAGGGGGTTTAAATAAATGGTTTTTGAAAGAAGAGCACGATGCTGATATTTTTTCACGGCCAAGTGCCTGGGAGACCGCCTCACCCCCGAAAACACCCCTAAATCAGATACCATGAGGGCTAAAATAAATTGTTTAAAGAATGGAGTACACCTTACATCCAAAATTAAATTTGTAGACCAATAAAGATAATATGGGGTTCAGATAAAGGCACTTATATTGTTAAATTCTTAGTCAAGTTAGCATGGTATTTCACTAAAAGATCTTCGAAAATAAATATTCCAAGGAAACTTTTGTTCCATATAAAGTAAAAGAAGGCGCAGCGGAGAGGGCCCGATTCAGCTAGTAGATATATATATTTGGCAGGTTTTGCGGTGGGCCGTTATGAACCGATTTGAACAATAATTCGCACAGTTGTTAAAAGTAATAACGAAACACGTCATGCAATTTTCAGCGAAATCGGATAGGATTTGCGCCCTGCAAGGGCTCAAGAAGTCAAGACCCCAGATCGGTTTATATGGCAGCTATATCAGGTTATGAACCAATTTCACCCATACTTGGCACAGTTGTTGCAAATTATAACAAAACACCTCCTGCACAATTTCAGCCAAATTGGATAAGAATTGCGTTCTCTACTGGCTCAAGAAATCAAGATTCAAGATTGGTTTATATGGCAGCTATATCAGGTTATGGACGGATTTGAACCGTACTTGGCACACTGGCACAGTTGTTGGAAGTCATGACGAAACACGTCGTGCGAAATTTCATCCAAATCAGATAATAATTGCGCCCTCTATAGGTTGAAGAAGTCCAGGCCTCAAATCGGTTTATATGACAGCTATATTACGATATGGACCGATTTCAACCATTCTAAGCACATTAATTGGAAACCATAAAAAAACACCTCATGCTAAATTTCAGCCAAATCGAATGTAAATTGCGCTTTCCAGAGGCTCAAGAAGTCAAGATCCAAGGCACAGTTGTTGGAAGTCATGACGAAACACGTCGTGCAAAATTTCACCCAAATCAGATAATAAATACGCCCTCTATAGGCTGAAGAAGTCAAGACCCCAGATCGGTTTATATGACAGCTATATCAGGATATGGACCGATTTCAACTATCCTAAGCACATTTATTGGAAACCATAACAAACCACCTCATACAAAATTTCAGCCAAATCGGATATAAATTGCGCCCTATAGAGGCTCACGAAGCCAAGATCCAAGGTCGGTTTATATGGCAGCCATATCAAAACATGGACCTACATGGCTCATTTACAATCCCAACCGACCTACGCCTATTAGATATATTTGTACAAAACTTCAAGCGGCTAGCTTTACTCCTACGAAAATTAGCGTGCTTTCGACAGGCAGAGGGCCGGACATGGCTAGATCGACATAAAATGTCATGACGATCAAGAATGTATATACTTTATAGGGTCTGAGACGAATATTTCGAGGAGTTACAAACAGAATGACGAAATTAGTATACCCCCATCCTATGGTGGAGGGTATACACATTTTGGTGTTGAGAGCCGCGGATTAGAAATTTATTTTAAATACATGGTTTTTTTCGGGGAAACTTCTTAGAATCTGTCGAAAGCATGCTAATTTTCGAAGTTAAAAAGCTTAGCGAGCGAAATTTTGCACAAATACTTCTTATTGGTATTGGGATTGTAAATGGAACTGTACTGTAGGTCCATGTTTCAATATAGCTGCCATAGAAACCTATCTTGGATTTTTAATTTTTGATCCTCTAGAGGGCGCAATTCTTACCCGATTTGGCTGAAATTTTGCATGACGTGTTTTGTTTTGACTTCCAACAACTATCCCAAGTACGGTCGTAATCGGCTCATAACCAGATATAGCTCCCATATAAAATGATCTCTCGTTTTGACTTCTTGAACCCCTACAGGGTGTAATTCTTATCTGATTTGGCTGAAGTTTTGCACGATGTCTTCTATTATAGTCTTCAACATCCAAACCAAGTATGCTCCGAATCGATCCATAACTTGATTTAGCCCCCATAGCATGGCAATTTTTGTCCATTAACCATTGATAACATATGATGATATACCGGGCAAAGAACTTCACAAATGCGATCTATGGTGGAGGGTATATAAGATTCGTCTCCGCCGAACCTAGAACGCTTTCACTTGCATTATTATTTTAAAATCAATTTTTATTATTTGATTGAAAGATAGGAATTAAAGAGACATATAATTTTTATTTTTTTTATTTTGATACCCTCCACCATAGGATGGGGGTATACTAATTTCGTCATTTTGTTTGTACCTACTCGAAATATTCGTCTGAGAACCCATAAAGTATATATATTCTTGATCGTAGTGACATTTTATGTCGATTTAGCCATGTCCGTCCGTCTGTCTGTAGAAAGCACGTTAACTTACGAAGGAGTAAAGCTAGCCGCTTGAAATTTTGCATAAGTACTTCTTATTAGTGTAGTGCGGTTGAGATTGTAAATGGACCATATCGGTCCATGTTTTGATATAGCTGCCATATAAACCGATCTTGGGTCTTGACTTCTTGAGCCTCTAGAGTGCGCAATTCTGATCCGATTTGAATGAAATTTTGCACGAAGTATTTTGTTATGATGTCCAATAACTGTGCCAAGTATGGTTCAAATCGATCCATGTTTTGATATAGCTGTCATATAAACCGATCATGGGTTTTGATTTTTGAGCCTCTAGAGTGCGCAATTCTCGTCCGATTTGGCTGAAATTTAGCATGAGGTGTTTTGTTATAACTTCCAATAACTGTACTAAGTATGGCGTAAATTAGTACAAAACCTTACATAACTGCCATATAAATCGATGTGGGATCTTGATTTCTTGAGCTTCTAGAGAGCGCAATTCTCATCCGATTTGGCTGAAATTTTGTACAACGGCTTCTCTCATGACCTTTAACATACGTGTTTAATATAGTTTGAATCGATGAATAGCTTGATACAGCTCCCATACAAACTGATCTCCCGATTTTGCTTCTTGAGCCCCTACAAGGCGCAATTCTTATCCGAATGAACTGAAATATTACACAATGACTTCTACAATGTTCAGCATTCATTTATGGTCTGAATCGGACTTTAACTTGATATATGTAACTCCAATAGCATAACAGTTCTTATTCAGTATTCTCTGTTTTCCCTAAAAAGAGATACCGCGCATAGAATTCGACAAATGCGATCCATGGTGGAGGGTATATAAGATTCGGCGCGGCCGAACTTAGTACGCTCTTACATGTTTTTTATACATTGTATGTACATATGGTTTATCCAATCTCTAAGGTCCGGGTCCACGCGGTACTGGTCTAAGGATTGGATCAATGTGTCGGTCCGCACATTGTTAAAAGACCCTCGATGTCAATGCATACCGCCAGTGTGTACGTTTTGGCATCGAAGGATTCTTCTATTCTATGCACAATCTCGTGCAGGGTAGTCTCTACCGACCTTCCCTTGACATTGGCATGCTGTTTGTATTTGAGCAGTTCGCTGGATGTCATATACTTTATCATGGTGTCCACAATACGTTGTATGGTTTTGAGTAGAAAGGACGTAAGGCTTATGGATCTGTAGGCCTTTGGTGTCGCATAACTTGCCTTGCGGGCTTGGGTATAAACACCACCCTTGCCTCCTGCCAGGCTTTCGGAGTATATGAAAGTCCTAGGCACGCTGTGAAAATTTTGGCTAGACGAGGCCCCAGATAGTCTGCCTCTTTCTGCAGTAACGCCGGAAATATTCCATCAGGTCCGGGTGACTTAAATGGTTTGAAGCTCCTCAAGGATTCCTTCTCCATAAATTCCGTTATTGTAAACCTTCGATCAAAGTCATTAATTCAAGATTCCGGTGTCTCCGTGAGTCCCTTCGTATCCTGTGGAAAATGGGTCACTAACGCTATCGACCTGTTCGCAGAAAAGCTTGCAGGAGGAACGTTTTGCCGTACTGGTAATCTTATTGTATTCCTTGAGCCGTGTGTAATACACATCCCAATAAACTTCCGCTTTTTTACGATGTGCTTTGTTAAAAAGTCTGCGGACCTCTTTCCTAATATTGCGAATCTGCCCTGTAATCCAGGGTTTTTCTTGGGCTAATTTCCTCTCCCGAGGAGGACAACTATCTTCGAAGGACCCGATGTATAATTCGGCCGAGTATCTGTGTTAGCATAGAGTAATTGGTAGTTGATATGTCCAGAAACTTTGTTCCGGGTCGTCCATGGCTCCTGAATTAAGGCAAAATGAATCTTGCCATTGCTGATTTTCTCCATCAGAGCGTGTGTAGCAGTCTCGCTCCGGTGGAGGTTTATCTCCATTACCTCAATCATTGGTCCTCCAGTAAACGGACATCTTGGGAGTAGGTGATGATCTCATCTCTGCTCCCTGTTCTTTAGACTGCATTGACTTTCCTGTCACTGCACTGCCTGATGTCATCGTTTTAATTTATTTGCCTAGTCTAGTCTTCCGACTTTTTATAAAGTCGGCAATGGTTCCATCGTCGGGTCCCTGTTCGTTAAGCTGTATTGGGTTTCCATTCCTTGTACTGCCGGATGTTTCAATAAGTAAATAAGTAAATGGGCTTCTTGGGAGTAGGTGATGGTACCATCATCAGCTCCCTATTCGTTGAGTTGCATTGAGTCTCCTGTCGCTGCGCTGCCTAATGTTTCAATATTAGGATCTTTACCTATCCCAATATTCCGAATCTTGGAGTCGGTGATGGGTCCATCGTCGGGTACCTGTTTGTTAGGCTGTGTTCGGTCTCTCGTCACTGCATTGCCTGATATTTTAGTATTATGACCATTGCTTCTCCTAGTCTTTCCAATATTGAGAGATGCCGTAATTGTCTCGTTGTCGGCCCCCTGTTTATTGGGCGGTGTTGAGTCACCTGCCACTGCACGGCCTGATGTCGCAGAATGAAAATTTCTGCCTATCCTAGTCTTCCCAATCTTGAAAAACACAGCTTTGTTCCCGTAGTGCGCCATGCCTTTAGTCTTAGCCAAACCAGTCAAGGAGACTTGATCAATGCCAACCACAAAGAGAGTTCCTTGCTCCTTCTCCACCCTGTGGAGGACCTCCCACTTCTCTGCGACCAAACCTTCGTTTTGCTTGCCCAAGAATCCCAACATGCGTTCCGTCGTAAATTTACTACCCCATCCCTTGATGGAGACCGTAGATTTTGTGAGCTGGGGGATATCCATCTTTCTCACCACGTCGAGCTTTGCGCCCTCCCAGGGAGCGTGAATACCTCTGACGAGCTGTTTGACGGTATCAATACATTCCGCCGTCACAATACGCAACGTAAAGATATACCCTCTAAACTCGAAAGTAGTATATATAAGGGGGTTTTGGAACTTTGAGCATCGAGAGTATGAGTCATCGATGACGTCATAACCCCACCCCACCCCAAACCCCACCCCACCCCAAACCGCAAACCCCACCCCACCCCATTGATGACGTCATAACCGCACCCCACCCCACCCCATTGATGACGTCATAACCCCACCCGACCGCAACCGCAGCCGATCGTAGCGCAGGTGGCGACCGCAGGGGGGTATGACCACATACGGGCCGCCGGTTGAAATGTGTGGACGGACATTAGGGTGCAGATCGCAGGGCGCAGGGCGCAGATCGCAGGGCGCAGATCGCAGGGCGCAGTGGCAGATTTCGATGATGACTCATCGCCCAACTTCAACTAGTGTTGGAGGGTGGGTGATGTAGATTGCTGACCGCAGGCTATAGTTTGGTTTGAGTGTGAGAGTTTATGATTAATGTTGAATGTTGTGTGACCACCACACTGGAGTGTGATGAAATAATTGTGGTCAGTGTCTATGTATGTTTTTAGATCAAAAATTCATCAATTGTACACACAACATATACATAAATTAGTTTTAAATTATTTAGATGATAAGAGATTTATAAGAGAAAATGGTGTTGACACCTATGCTTGGGGACACTATAAAATAAAAAAATAATTAAAAGAAAAAAATGGTTTTGTTTGTTTTGTTTTTTTCACAAGATATTATATTTATTAAAGAGAAATTGTATACATAAATGACCACAATTGTAAGTATTAAATTTTTGTTTTTGTTTATAATTGTATTCGATAGGTGGTTTTAAATAATTAATAATTTCCAACGGTGGTTGTAAATTACCAAAACTATCAAAATATTCCTTATAGTTGTAATTTTTGTAATAGGCAACCCAATGTGTTCCTGGCCCATTAGTTGTATCTAAATTAACTATTCCACATTCTTGTCGTAGTGGTTTGTTTGGTAATGAGTCACGCATAAAAACCCCTCTAAAGTGTTTCAATGGCTTGCAGTACTTAACCAAATCGATATCCGTCAATGGTCGATTGGGTAATCTACTTAGAAGTTTTTTGGAGCTGGTTTATAGTAAAGTCCATATCCTTTTTTATAAGGTTTAAGATATAATCCTTTTCCCATAGCAATTGATTCCATATATCTGTTATGACGAGTAGCTTCAGCTAATTGTTCTTTCCCATTTTTGATATCCTTAACTGCTTTTACAATAGCCGATCCTCCAGTTGCTAAACCTCCAAGGGCTGATAACGCAGTTAAAATTGGAACTATTGGTAGAAATCCACCAATTTTTGGTACTCGAATGACTCTTGGTACACCAATATTACTCTTCTTTTTATTTTTAAAACTTGAATGTACAACGTTTTTTGCAATTTTTACAGCATCATATATATTGTTAGGTTTCTTATCTTTTAATACTTTTAAAGTATTCTTAACTGTCGATGCAAATAATTTTTGCTTACATTGCTTTTTCTTCATTTTTCTTTTTGTTGTCATACCGAGTCCGAATTTAACTTTTGCTTTAAGTAAGTTTGTTACTAACCAAGCGTTTGCTCGTTCTTTCCAATTGCTATCTGTTGATTTAACTCTTTGCCAAGCTTTTTCTATTAAAACTTTATCAGCTTGATGACGAGAATGAATATCTTTATTTTGTGAGTATGCAATATCGTGTTCTCTACAAGCTGAATCCAATAAATTTATTCCTTTGTCTCCTTGTGCTAAACGTTGTGCTAACTTAGTTCCTGGTCCACAAAATTGATATCCAGGTAAATGCACTTCAAACGGAAGATTATTAATTAAGTTGTTTACCAATCCAAATCCAGTAACAGACTGTTTACATTTATTATAAATCTTGTAATTAATAACCATAATTTTTTTTTGATTATGTAGTGATAGGGTACACGATTTAAATGAAAATAAGAGTTTTTGTATATATATACTTAAATTTATATTGAAAAAGTTTAGTTAGCAATATGCGTTTAATAGAACAAACTAAACAGATTGCTGTGAAAAACATTGATAATATCTGTTCACAGAAAAAAAGGATTGTACATAGTACTTTATTACCAAATTCTATACGTGCCCTTATAGTAGGCCCATCAAATTGTGGTAAAACAAATGTTATGATTAGTCTCATAGAAAGCCCTAATGGCCTCAAATTCAGGAATATATATATATATTCTAAATCTTTATATCAACCAAAATATCAATATTTAAAAAATTTGATTACTCCAATCAAAGGAATAAACCTATTCACATTCTCTGAAAATGAAAAAGTTATAAGTCCAGCCAAAGCAAATATGCATTCTATAATGGTATTTGATGATGTAATTTGCGATAAACAAAATACTATAAGGGATTATTTTTGTATGGGAAGACATAAACACATTGATTGTTTTTATTTATGTCAAACATATACAAGGATTCCTAAACACTTAATACGTGATAATGCAAACATGATTATCATATTTAAGCAAGATGAAATGAATATTAAACATATATATAATGATCATGTCTTGGGTGACATGACATTTAAAGATTTTTTAAAGCTTTGTAGTGAATGTTGGAAAGATAAATATGGATTTCTTATTGTGAGCAAGGATGATCCCATTGATAAAGGTCGATATCGCAAAGGATTCAATTGTTTTATTCAGTTATAATATAAATCAGATTGATAACAGATATAATGTAGATTATAAACAGAATAGAGAGCAGATTGGTGACAGAAAGAAAGCAGATCGGTAGCAGATATAAAGCAGATCGGTAGCTGATATAAAGCAGATCGGTAGCAGATGTAAAGCAGATCGGAAGCAGATGGATACATAACCAAAAAAAAATAAAAAATAAATTATCCAATCATGAAGAGACACAATTTGTTGAAGGAAATTGTAAAAACACGAGCAGTATTGAAAGAAAAGTTAAAAAACATTAAACTTAATCAAATAGATAGGGATAATCTATTAGAAGATACATTTCAACCAATAACCAAACCTTTGAAGGATATTATAGGAAAACTAGATGAGAACAAAAAAGAAAGTAATCAGTATTCTAATAAATATAATGATAAAAATATTTATGATTATAATAAACAATATGAAGACGATGGAAAACTTGATAAAAACAATAAGGATGATGATGATGATGATGATAGCTTTATATCAGACATTTATAATGATGATGATGACTATATGTCTAGCAATGGACTTCAAATGAGAGATATTACCTCAAGTAATGATAATGAAAGATATAATAATCAACATTCATCAACAATATTTCCGAATATAGTAAATTCTACACATAAAGAAGATAATTCAGAAATAGAACAGATGGATATAGAGAAATTTTCACAAAAACGAAAATTTTCATCAGATGAAAATAACACTAATAAAAGGATAAGAAAAAATTATAATATTCCAGTTGATTTAAAGAGAAAAGATTATACACTAGAAAAATGTGGAGTGAATCGGAATGAGCTTAGAGAAAAATTAAAACGATCTAATGATAACAATCTCAGTTTATTTGACGATAACGATAATAAGCGGATGAAAAAATCACATCTATTTTCAAAACGAAAATGTGAATTTCAGTTAAATACTAATAAAAAACGTATAAAATTAACTAACAACAAAATCATAAATATAAATAAACGAAAAAGACCCTCACAATTAAATACTGATAGAAAACGTTTAAAATTGATTAATAACAACCAATTAAACTTGAATAAACGGAAAGGTGTTTCACAATTAAATCTTGATAGAAAACGTATAAAATTGAATAATGATATCTCATCAAAATTGAATAAACGAAAAGCTGTTACGCAATTAAATATTGATAGAAAGCGAATAAAATTGAGTAGTGATAATCTATCAGACATAAATGTAGCATCTTCATTACCCAACGTTCTACAAACACTTATCGATAATAGACAATTAGATAAAGTTTATGGATTTCATATAGATACAAATGGAAATATGTATTTTGGAAAAAATCAATTAAAATTTAATGGATGTAACTCTATTCAAATTGGGGAATCTATTTGGAAAATGTCTCCCGGACTATTTCAACTCATGTTTCACATTAAACCTCAACATTATACAAAGAAGGATTTAAATCAATATAAGGATATTTTGATGAAAACAAATGCTCATAAAAGAAATTATTCACCAGGAGAACAAATTAAGGGAACTCAAGCTTATAAATATCAATTTATAATAAAACGGTTATTTGATGTGAATTCAAATAGGATATCCAAAGGTAATGGATTGAGTTTGAAATCATTAGACAATCACAAACCAAATTATATATATTGGGATGACCCTAACGAATTGGTTGACAGATTAAGATTGCTCCTTTCATCTGAAGGTGTTGGTCACAACAATCACAAAAACGAAATTATTTCAATTGTTGAAGAATTGCGAGAAGCACATATTATTAAATAAAAAAATCAAAAATGTATACAATCAATAAATTTGGAGAGAGCGGAAGTAAAAACCAAGTCAACAATGCAATGCTAAAATTGAGTTTAGGTAGATCACTTGGAATTACTATTCACAACAATGCTTTAAACTTTCATGGGAAGAAAATAACTAATTTAAGTGCTCCCTCTGATCCTGATGATGCTGTAACAAAAATATTTTTGAAAAAAAAAATAGATAAAATCGAAAATAAAATCAAAAATCAGCAAGATGAAATACTTAGAAGATTCGAAGAATTACAGAACAAACTAAAAGAAGACATACATATAGAAAAAATGAAAGAATATATTTTCAAATGGGTTGAAGTGGAAAAAATTGTTCTAGAAAATAAAAAACATATTGAAGCTATAAACAGTGATTTAACTAAACTAAAAAGTGTGATTGATCAATTTAACAACAACTTGAGTACCAATTTGAATATTTTGAAAAATCATAATATTGAAGATACGAAAAAAATTATTGAAGATACTTTAAAAATAATAAATATCCGATTTGATTCCATCGAAGATTTTCTTTTTCAAAGTATTGGATATACTAGAAAAAATAAATATTTTAATTAAATATTTAAAATCAAAAATAAGATATAGTAGAGGGTATATAACATCAAAACAAAACAATTTTTACTTCAATCGACAACATCAATATGGAGCTTAACCAGGATAAGAGAGAAATTGTTAATGAACTACACAAGCAAGCACGAAAAAATTTTGGAAGGAGACGAGTGGTTATGAAGGGTATCGATGATTTGTGGCAAGCGGATCTTGTTGAAATGGGTAGTTATGTGAACTTTAACAGCGGATATCGATATCTTTTAACCGTTATAGATACATTCTCGAAAAAAGCTTGGGTTGAAGCAATAAAAAATAAAACAGCTCAAAGTGTAGTAAAGGCTATGCAGAAAGTTTTCAATCAAAGTAGTCGAAAACCCAAAAATTTACAAACTGATGATGGAAAGGAGTTTTTTAATAACAATTTTTCTCAACTTATGCAAACAAATCATATAAATCATTATTCAACATACAGCACTCTAAAAGCATCAATCATAGAACGATTTAATAGAACACTGAAAGGAAAAATGTGGAAAGAGTTTAGTTTTCGTGGAAATTATAAATGGATTGATATATATAAAAACCTAGTTAATATATATAATAACACATTTCATCGAACTATAAAAATGTCGCCGAATGATGTGAATTCCTTAAATGAGAAATCACTTTTAGATTCAGTCTACAACAACCTCAAGGTATTTAAAAGACCAAAGTTTAAAATCAATGATAATGTGCGAATAAGTAAATATAAACAACATTTTGAAAAAGGATATACACCAAATTGGACTACCGAAATATTTACAGTTAAATCTATTAAAAATACAAATCCTAATACATATATACTTAAGGACTATCAAGGAAGGGATATAGAAGGTGGTTTCTATGAATATGAGCTATCAAAAACCAAATTTCCACACACATATTTAGTGGAAAAAGTGATTAGAAGGAGAGGAAATAGACTTTATGTAAAATGGTTAGGATTTTCTTCAGAGCATAACTCTTGGATAAATGCTAATAATATTTCACAATAAAAGAATAATCAATTACATAAATCATTTATTCTAACGTCAACCGTAGAGATGTCGATAACATTAACCTTAAATGATGAAAAATCAGTACTTGTCGCCAACTACTTTCCACCAATAATTTTGAAACAAAGCTATGTTTGCGGTTTAATAAGTTTTGATACATATCACTCAATACCAAATGTTGATGAAGAGAACAATAAATTTCATATAGGTGGACATGAAATAACTATTCCTCTTGGATCATATGAATTTTCGAATATATCTGAGTTAATAACGGATGAATATCGCAAGCTTAATAAAAAAAATGGAAATCTTATTATGAAAGCAAATTACAATACACTTCAAACATATCTGAAGAGTACGCTTGATCCAATTTATTTTGATAAAGAAAACACTATTGGTTCATTATTAGGTTTTAGTAAAAGAGTACTTGAATCGAATGTTGATCACTATTCTGATAAAGTGATAGAAATTACAAAAGTAAACACTATAGTTATTGAGTGTAATATTGTAACAGGATCCTATATAAACAACAAGTCAGCGCACACTCTTCATCAGTTTTCACTCGTCGTTAGCCCAGGATATAAAATCACGGAAAATCCTACTAACGTTATATATCTACCTGTTAATACAAACACAATAAATACCATTGTTTTGAAAGTTGTTGATCAATCTGGAAAATTGATAAACTTTCGTGGGGAAAAAATTTCAATTAGATTACACTTGAAACCATCTAAAGAATGATAATATTTAACAAAAAGGAGGTATTTGCGGATATAACAATCACTCAACCATCAACTTTGAAGGGATACACAACTAAAATATCACATCACCACAACAGGAAACATAAAGGATTAAAAAGGAAAAAGAGAAATATTTTAAGTAAAACTAACCAAGAGTTCCTGGAAAGTTTGGGTTTCACACTAAAATAATAAAGGGTTGAGTTTAAAAATGAGTAACATTATTAATGTTTTACAAAAACCACAATTTGATAATGCTATAATAAGAAAGGAGTATCACAGCTATATATCATATTTACAATCATTTCAAAATAATGATGAAATTAGGATTTCCATTCAAAACCAAGACCTGTATGTCGTTCCTGGTGAGAGTTTTTTATACATTGAAGGTTTTGCAACAAAAGCGGACTCTACAGTATCAGCATCGATAAAGTTATTAAACAATTGCATAGCACACTTATTTGATGAGATAAGATATGAACTTAATGGTATAGAAATTGATCGTACACGTCATTTGGGTATAGCAACAGAAATAAAAAATTATGTATCATTAAATGAAAGCGAAAGTCGAAATCTAGTCAACGCAGGATGGGCTCCATTTAATACAGATGATCTTACTCTTGTGAGTGGATATTTTAATTTTTGTGTTCCACTGAAAATGCTTCTTGGATTTGCTGAAGATTTTGATAAAATTATAGTTAATGCTAAACATGAATTAATTTTATTGCGATCAAAAGATGATACGAATGTATTGAAATCTATCATTTCCAGTGAAACCTGTAAACTATCAATTTTAAATATTACATGGAAAGTTCCACATATTCAACTTGCTGATGTATACAAGCTGCAAATGCTTAAAGTAATTAATAACCGTCAACCACTAAATATATCATTTAGAACATGGGATATGTATTATTATCCTGCAGTTCCATCGAATACAAAAGTTTTATGGAATGTTAAGCTTGCAAATGAAAATGAGCGACCACGTTTTCTTCTTTTAGGATTCAAAAGTAGTGAAAAAAAATTTATTCACTGTGATATAACAAACATTAAGGTTCATTTGAATTCTGATACATATCCATATGATGATCTTAACCTCAAGTTTGATAGGAACCGTTTCGCCCTACTTTATGATATGTATATAAAATTTCAACAAAGCTATTATACACGTGAACCGCAACCTCTATTAACGCGCGAAAAATTCAAGGGTGAAGCACCGATTATTGTTCTTGATGTAACACATCAAAATGAAACAGTAAAAACTGGCCCCATCGATATACGAATTGAATTGGAAACATCTAAAAATATATCACCGAACACATCTCTATACTGTTTAATTATTCATGATAAAATGTTTGAATATATACCTCTAACAAATGAAGTAAGAAAATTATTGTAAATGTAACTATATTTTTTATCTATAGAAATCATAAAATAAATAAAAAGCAAAAACAAACACAAACAAAATGATTTTTTTTATTAATAATGTAAAATTAATATATAGGTGAGTTGTTTAAATGTAAAGAGGGAGAGGTAGAATTATTGTTTAAATATAAAGAGGGAGAGGGAGAGGTAGAATTATTATAAATATAAAGAGGGAGAGGGAGAATTAATGTCGAGAAGAGAAAGAGAATTTTTATTTCGTGTTTGCTTTACATTTATAGAATATATAAGGTTGGGTATTTATACTACATTAATTAGTATCTCTCCAACACACCTCCAATAGTGTAGATATAAGAAAATAATAAATTAACATAATGAAATTATATTGGGTATTACTTTGTTTTGTTATACTTCATGTAACAATTCATAATTCATTATCATTGCCAGTTGTATTTGATTCCACAACTGATTCAGCGTTATCCATTACATCTGATCCTACAATCGACTTAAATTCAAAAACCGTTGAATTTAATTTAACACTACCAAACAAAGATATTCTTAAAGTAAATATTTCATTTGTTATGATGAAAGAAAGTGAAATATTAGAAAACAGAGATGATTTTTATATAAAAAATGAAACAGATGATGCAGACTTATCAACTAGCACCACTACAATAATTCCTATAGAAAGTGAAGAAAAATATTTTACTGTCGATGAAGCTATAGAAGCATTTCGCAAAAGGTTAATTACAAAAGAAGCAGATATTGGTGGTATACTGGATGCTGCAGAACCTTTTTATCGTCATTTTAATTTACAATATGAAGATTTAAATATACCAATCCGTTGTACTTATGATAGTAACTACATGTTACGTCAACTAAAAATAAGTTGTTTTGAATATCGTGAAATTGAACAAGAACGAATTTTAAGTAATGGTGAAATTGAGAAAGTTCGAGTTCAAGATCTCAAAAAACATTTAGAAAATATTGTAATAACTGATATTGAGAACTATACTCAAACATATAAAATGGAAATAAGTTAGAAAACAGCAATTAGTTCTCTTATATACATTGAATTGAATAGTAGTATGTATTTAAATAAATTAATATACGTTGTTGTTTTAATTATCATATATAGAATATATCCTAGTATTCAACAACAACAACAACAATACTATCCAATACCTTACAATAGATGTAATCAAAATCATCAATATGATAGATATAATACCAATCAAAATGCTATTTTTGATGGTGACACTAGTAAACGTATAGAATTTCGAATAAAACTATCAAATAATACAGGAGCAAGAGTATATTTATCAATTCAATTATTAAATAATGCAACAATCGATGAGTCACTAACAACAACAACAACACCGAGAAATAGTCAAACGGATAGACCTAAAATTTTTACTATTGATGAAGCCATTGAAGTATTTAGAAAAGACTTAATAGAAAAGGAAACTAATATTGGTGGGATCATTCAAAGTTCTACAGTATTCTACCGTCATTTCAACTTAAAATATGAAAATGTAGAAATTAGACTCATATGTAGCTATTACAGTAACTACACATACCGCAAACTCAACATTTATTGTTTTGAGTATAATGCTAATAAATTTGAGTATAATTACAAATATAATCAAAGTACGAATGAATTTAACCCATTATTTGAAAGGGAAGAAAATGGTATAAATATCAGGACGCTTGATGTTAATGATTATTTGCAAACGTTACACATGAGTATACAGTAGTTCTCACCGGAATAAGAAAAAAAGCAATATGATTAAAGAAATATATAATTTTTTAAAAACATTTACCAATATCGTTTCCGAAGAAGATAAAAATAAATTAATTAATATAAAATCTCATCTGGAATTTGTGGATAGTTTAAAATGTAAAGAAAGTAAATTTGGTAACCACTATGACTGCTGTGTTTGGTCAAATGATAACGCACAATGTGGTCCAGATACATGTAATTGTATATTCTATGATATGGATAAAAGAAAGGGAGAGGCAGCTGCTGCGAAAATAATTAAAAATTATAAAAATATTTACAATACAGTTAAAAACAATCATTGTAATTTTAACAACCGATGAGTAAAAATGTCTAAAAACAATTTCATAATTATAGATGTTCAAGGTTTTTTCTTAAATAATAAATTTATTGCGAAGGAAATTTGTATTTTTGAACATAATCAGACAATTAAAAAGTTTATTATATACCCCCCTTGCAAATTTTCTTCCTTATCATTAAAGGAAAAGATTACAAATAACTGGCTTACGAAACATTTTCATGGGTTGAGATGGAATGATGGTAACATAATTTTTAAAGAATTTAACGATTATTTAAATAAATTTATAAAAAAACAAGAAAATCTAACAATATTTGTGAAAGGATGTGAAAAACAAAAATGGATAAAGCAATTAATAGAAGAAGATATAAATATAATAAATTTAGATGATGCTAACTGTTCAAACATATGTAATCTTTATAAAAATAATTTGCATATGAAAATTTGTAGTTATCATAAACAACACCCTAATTATAGATGTGCTGAAAAAAATGTTATTTTATTAAGTCAATTTATTAATGTTTTTTTAAAATAAAGCAAATAAAATAAAAACATATCGTTTTTTCTTTATTTAGGATATATAAGGCTATGTAATGTAAGTATACATTAGTTCCTTTTTTCATTTTGTTGGGGTAACTTCTCAAAGAAAATGATATTATCAACGAATATAAAATATCTATTAAAAGAATACAACTCCTACATTGATAAGGAACATAAACAATTTTTTGAAGAGATGATTGAAGAATTAAGGATATATAAAAATGTATATACTTCATTTATACAAACAACACATGGAATTCATACATGGGACTGCAAGCTGAACTCGATAGAAAATATAAATATTTGTAGTTGTATAATTAAATATAATCGTTACATCCTATTACAAAAACTCTACAATTTATACTATCGCATTCTTTGCAATAAAAGTGTAATCAATTCTTAACTTCAACTTGAATTTTTTTAATTTCCTTTACCGCAATTGGGTTTAGTAATATGTGTGGTATAGCAAATATTAATAAATATAAGTTAACCACCCTGTTCGCCCCTCTTCCTTAATGGAATGTTCATGGGCACATTTACATTGTTGCATTGCATTTGCATACGTTAACCACTATACCACCCTAGTACAGAAAACTTTTCAATTTATGTTATAGCAGCACTTTTGAGTTTGAGCTTTGTTATTTTCTTCACCACCATGATTTAAATTTAAAATTATGAGAAAGCATACCAGGCATTTGTGGAATTATATAAACGTGAAACCAATTATTAACTTCAACTTGAATTTTTTTAATTTCCTTTACCGCAATTGCGTTTAGTAATATGTGTGGTATAGCAAATATTTATAAATATAAATGATTGAAATTTTAAATTATGAGTAAGCATAGCAGGTATTATATGTTATCCACTGAAAACATGTTTACATAACACCCTAGTACAAAAACTGTTGCAGGCATATGTGGTACAGTATATTTTATAAATATATATTAACCACCATAACACCCTACCATAAAAACTTGAAACCAATTATTAATTTCAACTTGAATTTTTTTAATTTCCTTTACCGCAATTGCGTTTAGTAATATGTGTGGTATAGCAAATATTTATAAATATAAGTCAATCACTAAATCATCCTAGAACAGAAAACTTTTCAATTTTTATTATCGCAACACTTTTGAGTTTGAGCTTTGTTATTTTCTTCACCACAATGATTGAAATTTTAAATTATGAGTAAGCATAGCAGGTATTATATGTTATCCACTGAAAACATGTTTACATAACACCCTAGTACAAAAACTGTTGCAGGCATATGTGGTACAGTATATTTTTATAAATATATATTAACCACTATAACACCCTACCATAAAAACTTTTGAGTTTTGTGGAAATATATATTTTTTATAAATATATGTTAACCACTGAAACATTTTTATGAATTAAATTTAGCTCATGAAAAATAAATATTAACCACTATAAAAATTCTGAGTTTTGTGGAAATATATATTTTTTATAAATATATGTTAACCACTGAAACATTTTTATGAATTAAATTTAGCTCATGAAAAATAAATATTAACCACTATAAAAATTCTATATGAAAATGAATTTGTGAAACTTCTCCAAGAGGCGGAGCTATGGTTATCATTTAACGTAAAATTTCATGATCCTACTGCTCGATCCATGTTCATTGTGGGATACTTGTATCATGTTGATAACTTAGACGAAAGAAATCCTGCAGTATATGTTGAAATTCAACTGGATGACTACGACGTGGTGTTATTTAGACGAATTATGTCAGAAAATTAATAAATAAAAAATAAACTAAAATTTCCTGGGGCTTGTCCCTTACAGCTTTTATTTTTAAATAAACTAATATATATGTCCTTTATTTACAATTGGAAATATTAAATATGTTACAATAAAATATAACCATTACAATAAAATATGACAAATAATAAAATAAACTAAATTATATATTAAAAAAATTTTTGGTTGGTGTTAAATTTCCTTGGGCTTTTCTTTTTAAATAAACTAAATTAAAAAATAAATAATAAGAGTTTATAAACAACTAAATAAAAAAATATACATAAATTAAAAAGATTTTTTTTCGGTTTTCAATTAAACTAAATTATATATTAAAAAAAATTTTTGGTTGGGGTTAAATTTCCTTGGGCTTTTCTTTTTAAATAAACTAAATTAAAAAATAAATAATAAGAGTTTATAAACAACTAAATAAAAAAATATACATAAATTAAAAAGATTTTTTTTCGGTTTTCAATTAAACTAAATTATATATTAAAAAAATTTTTGGTTGGGGTTAAATTTCCTTGGGCTTTTCTTTTTAAATAAACTAAATTAAAAAATAAATAATAAGAGTTTATAAACTACTAAATATACATAAATTAAAAAGATTTTTTTTCGGTTTTCAATGAACTTTTTTTCTCTTTATTATATATAAAAAATATTAAATTATTGATTCAAATACTAATTTATAATTAGTTTCGCTAATTTTTTCCTTTTTAATTGATAAGACTCCACTATTAAGATCAGCCATGGCCTCATCATTAATATTATTAAACTTCTCCGGCAGGAACATAATATGATCACTTAATTCAATCATCAAGCGCATGCCAAATTTAGTCATCTTCCTTTCAGCTTGATGTATGATGAAGTACTCATCGAAAGGCATGTTGTTAATGGACAAAATAGTCTTCTTGAAAGAAGCCTGCTCCGATATTTCCTTTAAGTTTGATCCCATAATAAATATTTTCTTAAATTTTGAGTTGAAAATCAAATTGCTACTACATGTTTACTAACAATTTGTTCAGCTTTTTATACAAAAATTGCGTTAAAGGTTACCTCTCGGTACCAACCACAATTCTTTTTTTGCAGGATAACTATCGATACCAATCACATTTCTTATCACACTCCACTCTAATTATAAACAACTCAAACCACAATTCTTAACAATCATACACAATCATGCATAATCATTCTAATTTTAAACTACCCTCACCACAACTCTGGGCGATGAGTCATCATCGAAATCTGCCACTGCGCCCTGCGATCTGCGCCCTGCGATCTGCGCCCTGCGATCTGCACCCTAATGTCCGTCCACACATTTCAACCGGCGGCCCGTATGTGGTCATACCCCCCTGCGGTCGCCACCTGCGCTACGATCGGCTGCGGTTGCGGTCGGGTGGGGTTATGACGTCATCAATGGGGTGGGGTGGGGTGCGGTTATGACGTCATCAATGGGGTGGGGTGGGGTTTGCGGTTTGGGGTGGGGTGGGGTTTGGGGTGGGGTGGGGTTATGACGTCATCGATGACTCATACTCTCGATGCTCAAAGTTCCAAAACCCCCTTATATATACTACTAGCCCCATATTGAAATGAACGTCCAATATGTCTGTTTGGGGGAGTTTTGGGTTTGGGTCAGCCCGATGGGTAATTAGACTCAAATTGTCATACTATATTCGTATTCTACTCTAAAACACCTTTCATTTGATACCAATATTTCCCATCGGTCCACTTTTGATTTTGGATTGTGTTTTTGGCATAAGGAGAGGGTCCGTCCCCCTTCCGATACAGAAAAATTAAATACCCTACGTTTACTTCCAGACCAACCTACACAATATGCGAAAATTTCGGTTCTGTCGTTTTTCAATCTATTTGCAATCTTGTTTGTTCCATACAAATCGGGTCCCATATATCCGTGATTCGCTAATGTGCCAATTTTGGGCTTTTTTGTGGGGGTGGGGTGACGCCCTATACTTCGACATGAATTTGTATGCCAGATTCGTTATCTACTCCTGCATACTTTTCATTTGATACCCATATTGTCCTTATCGATCCACTTTTGATTTTGGGTGGTGTCTTTGGGGTAACGTTATCAATAAATTATAAAGCGTATTATAAACTTCCCGACCATATTCGTAATCTACTTCCGATTACCTTTCATTTGAGTCCCATATTGTCATGATCGTCAAATAAACCTATTTTAAGGGGTTTTGGGGTTGGGGCGGCCCCCAAGGTACTTGGACCCAATTTTTATTACGAAATTCATACTCTACTCTTGAATACCTTTCGTTTGAATCCCATATTGTCCCGATCGGTCCACTTTTTTTTTTTTTGGGTAGTACTTTTAGGGTAAGGGAGAGGGTCCGCCCCCCTCCCGATATCAAAAAATTATATAGCCTATGTTTCCTTCCAGACCAACCTACACAATCTGCGAAAATTTCAATGTAATCGGTTAAGCCTTTTTGGAGTCTATGCGGAACAAACAAAAGGACCAAAGATGTCAAATCGGGAGATCGGTTTGTATGGGAGCTATATCAGGTTATAGACCGATCCGCACCGTACTTTACACAGCATGCAAAATATCAGCCAAATTGGACAAAAATTGCGGCTTGTAAGGACCCAGGAAGTCAAATCGGGAGATCGGTTTATATGGAAGCTATATCCGGTTATAGACCGATTCGGACCGTACTTGCCACAGTACGGAAAGCCATAATAGAACATCATTTGCATAATTTTGGCAAAATCGGACCAAAATGTGTCTGCCAAAGGCTCAAGAAGTCAAATCGATTTATATGGGAGGTATATCAGGTTGGATGCGGTTTTTTGACCGCACTTGCCACAGTTATTGGAAGTTGTAACATTACACCATTTGCAATATTTTAACCAAATCGGACGAAAATTGTGCCTTCCAAGGGCTCTAGAAATCAAATCTGGAGATCGGTTTATATGAGAGCTATGTCAGGTTATAAACCGATTTGGACCATTCTGGGCATTGTTGTTGGAAGTCGAACGTGCAAAATTTTAGCCAAATCGGACAAAAATTTCGGCTTCCAAAAGCTCAGGAAGTCAAATCGGGAGATTGGTTTATATAGGAGCTACATCTAAATCTGAACCGATATGGTTCAGTTAGTATCTGTGCAAACTTTCAAGCATCTAGCTTTACGCGTTCGATCGTTATCGTGATTTCCACAGACGGACGGACGGACAAGGCTAGATCGACACAGAATATGAAGGCGATCAAAAATATATATACCTGATGGGATCTTAGATCAATATTTCGAGGTATTACATACAGAATGACTAGATAAGTATACCCCCATCTTATGGTGGTGGGTATAAAAAGTAACTTTGCCAACGAACATTGATTTAGGAACGGGGGACATACTTTTCACATTTTAATGAGTTCTGTTCAATTCAAATTTGAGGTAAATATAACGGGGACTTTATTTTAAAGCCACGCGTTATACATCAGGTTTCAGTTCGGATGCCTACGACGACACTTCGAAACGAATGCCGGACACTGCTGCTAGTGATGTCTTGTATTGATGGAAGTTTGGTAGTTCATATTTCACAGATGGATCAACAAAGCTGGAGGCCAGAGAGTCGCCAGAGTCTACCTAGGTCTGAGTAGTGTTTCCATCTGTCTGACCAGAAAAGGGTCCTGCAGGGGGAGATCCGGGCGATCACAGCATGCCTGTTATGATATGGTACTAAAGCGCGGAAGTCAAGTGTAAACATCATGGCGGAAAATCAGATGGCCATCACAGAACTAGGACGGTAATGACACGGACTGTCTTGAAGTGATAGAAGGAGACTTGCGCTTTCTCTGAGAATGTGCCAATCCGCATCGTGTGGGTATCGGGTTATAGCGGAATGAGAGAGCATACGATTTGGCAGTGAAGGCCATAGGACTGCCGTCAATAAACTTGGTTAAACCGAAACTTGTCCGGTCAACGCAGTCCTAGTTAAGGGCGTGGTCATCGAACATGCATGTAACACTGTGAAACAGCAAAAACTGCCGGTAGGACGGCGAATATCCTATGGGGGGGATCCAGATCGTGAGATGAAGAGGCTAATACTGAAAGGAAGTAAGAAGGAGATCAGTGCAGCTTTCGTTATCATAACGTGGCACATAGAACTGCGGTAACACTTATAGAGAATAAGTGCCGTTGTGACTATGGGGAAGGTGACAAGACGTTGGAGCATTTCGAGATTAATTTTGTACCCACCACCATAGGATGGGGTTATACTAATCCAGTCATTCGTTTTGCAATAAATCGAAATAATCATGGGACCCCATAGAGTACATATATTCTAGATCTTCTTTACATTCTATTGGGTTACCCAAAAAGTAATTGCGGATTTTTTAAAAGAAAGTAAATGCATTTTTAATTAAACTTAGAATGAACTTTAATCAAATATACTTTTTTTACACTTTTTTTCTAAAGCAAGCTAAAAGTAACAGCTGATAACTGACAGAAGAAAGAATGCAATTACAGAGTCACAAGCTGTGAAAAAATTTGTCAACGCCGACTATATGAAAAATCCGCAATTACTTTTTGGGCAACCCACCACCATCTTGAAATGTCCGCCCGTCTGTACGCCTGTGAATCATACTAGCGGTCGAACGTATAAAGATCTGCGCTTGAAGTTTTGCACACATTTTTCTTATTGGTGTATTAGCTATAACCTGATATTGCTCTCATATGAACCCTACTCCCGATTTGAGATGATGAGTGCCAGGAATCCGCAATTGTTGTCCGACTTGGGTAAAATTTTACACCTAGTGTTCTGTAGTGACTTAGTTTAGGTAAGAGTAACAGTCCTTTACAGACTCCCATAAACAATTTTAGGTCCCTTGTGATACCACAGTACAAACTGACCAAGGCTTCTGGCGGGAATTGAACGCACGACCCCTGCATAGACAATCCAAGTACGTTATCAACTCGGCTACCGGGGCATCCCAAAACATCAATCAATGTAAGTGTGGTTCAAGCCCAATCCATAAACTGCTGTGGCTTCCACATAAACCAATCTCTAGATTACCCATCTACGGGTCGTAGAATCTTAAATTTTAGCCTGATTTACATTTATTACACATATACCCTTTAACTAATTTGATATGAATACATTTTTCCAGAAACCATGGTGGTGGTTTCCCAAGATTCTGCCCGACCGAACGTAGCATATTTGTATACCCACTACCATAGGATAGGGGGTATCATTCAGTCATTCCGTTTGTAACACCTCGAAACATTGACCTAGGACCCCATAAAGTATACATATTTTTGATCGTCTCGACATCCTGAGTCGACCTAGCCATGTCCGTCCGACCGTCGGTCGAAATCACGATAGTGGTCGAACGCGTAAAGCTAGCCGCTTGAAAATTTGCACAGATACTTAGTATTGATGTAGGTAGTTAGGGATTGTAAATGATCCTCATCGTGTCAGGATTTGGCTGAAATCTTGCACGTAGTGTTCTATTATAACTTCCAACAACTGGGTCAAGTACCGTCCAAATCGGTCAAGAATCTAATATAGCTGCCATATAAACCGATCTCCCGATTTGAATTATTAAGCCCATGGAAGCCTTAATTTTAGTCTGATTAGACTAAAATTTTGAACAAAATGCTCCGATATGACTTCCAACAACTGTGTCAACTACGGTCCGAATCGGACTATAACCTGATATAGCTCCCATATAAACAGATCTCCCGATTTGACTTCTTGAGCCCTTACACGCCGCAATTTTCGTCCGATTGGGCTGAATTTTTGCATGAAGTGTTTTGTTATGACTTTCAATAACTCGGCCAAGATCGGTTCAAATCGGTCAAGAAACTGATATAGCTCCCATATAAACCGATCTCCCGATTCGACTTCTTAAGCCCTTGGAATATGCAATTTTTGTCCGATTTGGCTGAAATCTTGCACATAGCGTTCAATTATAACTTTCAACAACTGGGCCAAGTACCCGCTAAATCGGTCAAGAATCTGATATTGCTCCCATATAAACCGATCACCCGATTTGACTTCTTGAGCCCCTGGAAGTCTCAATTTTCATCCGATTTAGCTGAAATTTTGCACATAGTGTTTTGTTATGACTTCCAACAACTGCGCCATGTACGGTCTCAATCGGTCTATAATCTGATATAGCTCCCGTATAAACCGATCTCCCGATTTGACTTCTTGAGTCCATACAAGCCGCCATTTTTGTTCGATTTGGCTGAAATTTTGCACTTAGTGTTCTGTTATGACTCTCAACAACTGTGCTCAGTACGGTCCAAATCGGTCTATAACCAGATATATCTCTCATATTTTAGCCGAATCCATGGTGGTGGGTTCCCAAGATTCGGTTAGGCCGAACATAGCTCCCTTTTACTTGATACCATTTAATTGTTCTTTTGAATCAAGTGTTCCTAAAATAAATTTAGTATGGCCTATAAAAAATTTTTCTATTTCTTAGTTTTGTATCTTTTAAATTAATTTCCTTAAAAATGTTGTTGGTTACAATGTGTTACTACCAACACATGCCATGTAAACATTTTTGAAAATTATATTCGCTCTAAGAATTTGTTTAATTTTGTGGAAATCTTGTCTAAAATCATTCAAAAACATACCAAAATGTAAAAAGTTAAACTTTTTCTATGTCAACTAATTTGTTGGCATGCAACGTGTGTTGTCGTGAACATAAAACTTTACATCCAACACAACGAATGATGATCAAGATGATGATGATGATGACTATGATGATGGTGTCTTGTGCATTTGCATATGCATACGTGTGCATGTGGGCTTAGGAAAAGGCCATGTCTTAATCACCAGCCCAGAAACGTTTTCGAAACAAAAAAAAGTTGGCTTCCTTTTGATAGGACGAAAATGGATTAAATGCATTTGGAAAAAAAAAATATAAACAGTTCGGCCGGGCCGAACTTTGTATACCCACTACCTCGGTTATATATGTAAGCCACATTTCATCATAATCCGGTGAAAATTGCTTACCTTATGTCCCATAGCAATTATGTCGAAATATGATCCGATTTGGACCAAATAGTAATAAGTACAAGTCATTGTTCATTGGTGAATAACAAAATATGGGTCTCTTAAGTAGCTATATCTAAAAATAAACCGATCTGAACCATAAACCACACGGATGTCGAAAAAAATAAGTCAATGTGTCAAATTTCAGTTAAATCGGATTATAAATGCGCCTTTTTTGTGGCCAAGACTTTAAATCGAGATATCGGTCTACATGGCAGCTATATGCAAATCTTGATCGATCTAGACCAAATTGCAGAGATATGTGGAGGGGCTTAACTTAACTCTCTATCCCAATTTCGGCAACATCAAGAAACAAATGCGCCTTTTATGGACCCAAAACCTTAAATTGAGAGATCGGTCAATATGGCAGCTATATCCAAATCTGGACCGATCTGAATGAAATTGGAGAAGGATGTCGAAGGGCATAAGACAACTCACCGTCCCTAATTGTGGTGATGTCGCACAATAAATGCGCTTTTTATGGTCCCAAAACTAAAACCGAGAGATCTGTCTATATGGCAGTTATATCCAAATCTGATCCGATCGGGGCCAAATTAAAGAAAGATGTCGAAAGGCCTAAGACAACTCACTGTCCCAAATTTCAGCAAAATCGGATAATAAATGTGGCTTTTATGGGCCTAAGACCCTAAATCGGAGGATCGGTCTATATGGCAGCTATATTCAAATCTGGACGGATCTAAGCCATATTGACGAAGGATGTCGTAAGGCATAACTACACTCACGGTTTCAAATTTCAGCAAAATCGGGTAATAAAAGTGGCTTTTATGGGCCTATGACCCTAAATCGGAGGATCGGTCAATATGGCAGCTATATTCAAATCTCAACCGATATGAGCCTAGTTGACGAAGGATGTCGCAGGGCCTAAGAAAATTCACTGTCGTAAATTTCAGCAAAATCGGATAATAAATGTGGCTTTTATGAGCCTATGACCCCAAATCGGAGGATCGGTCTATATGGCAGCTATAACCAAATCGGAACCGATCCGGGCCAAATTAACGAAGGATGTCGAAGGGCCTTGTACAACTCACGGCCCCAAATTTCAGCTAAATCGGATAATAAATGAGGCTTTTATGGGCCTAAGACCCTAAATCGGAGGATCGGTCTATATGGCAGCTATATCCAAATGTGATCCAATCAGGGCCAAATAAAAGAAAGATGTCAAAGGGCTTAAGACAACTCACTGTCCCAAATTTCAGCAAAATTGGATAATAAATGTGGCTTTTTTGGGCCTAAGACCCTAAATCGGAGGATCGGTCTATATGGCAACTATATCCAAATCTGGACCGATCAGCGCCAAATTAACGAAGGATGTCGAAGGACCTATCACAACTCACTGTTTCATATTTCGGCGTAATCGGACAATAAACGTGGCTTTTATGGGCCTAAGACCCTAAATCGGAGTATCGGTCTATATGGCAAATCTGGACCGATCTGGGTCAAATTTACGAAGGATGTCGAAGGGCCTAACACATCTACCTGTCCCAAATTTCATCAAAATCGTATATTAAATGTGGCTTTTATTGGCCTAAGACCATAAATCGGCGGATCGGTCTATATGGGGGCTATATCAAGATATAGTCCAACATAGCCCATCTTCGAACTTAACCTGCTTATGGACAAAAAAATAATCTGTGCAAATTTTCAGTTCAATATCTCTATTTTTGAAGACTGAAGAGTGATTTCAACAGACACACGGACGGACATGTCTAGATCGTCTTAGATTTTTACGCTGATCAAGAATATACAATATATACCTTATAGGGTCGGAAATGGATATTTCGATGTGTTGCAAACGGAATGACAAAATGAATATACCCACAGCTATATCTTAATATTGTCCGAATTAATCCATACTTACATCAGATGTTGGGAGGCCTAAAGCTACTTACTTTTCAAATTTCAGCGAAATCGGTTATAAAATAAAGCTTTTATGGCCTTCAGACCCTTTATCGGGAGATCGGTCTATTTGGACCGATATGAACCATATTTAGGTCAAATATCGGGAGGCCTTAATTAACAAACTGTTTCAAATTTCAGCGAAATCGGGTAACAATAATAGCTTTTATGGCCTTCAGACCCTTTATCGGGAGATCAGTCTATATGGCAGCTATATCTAAATATAGTCCTATATGAACCATATTTGGTTCGGATATCGGGAAGCTTTAAATTACTCACTGTTTCAAATTTCAGCAAACTCAGATAAAAAATAAAGTTTTTATGGCCTTCAGACCCTTTATCGGGAGATCGGTTTGTATGGCAGCTATATCCAAATATGGACCGGTCTAATCCATATTTAGGTCAGATATCCGCAAGCTTAAAATAACCCACTGTTGTAAGGTTCAGCGAAATCGGGTAACAAATAAAGCTTTTATGGGCCTCAGACCCAGTATCGGCAGATCGGTCTATATGGCAGCTATATCTAAATATAGTCCGGTGTGAACTATATTCGGGTCATATGTCGGGAGGCTTAAAATAATCCACTGTTACAAATTTCAGCAAAATCGGGTAATAAATAAAGCTTTTAATGTCTTCAGACCCTTTGTCGGGAGATCGGTCTATATGGCAGCTATATCCAAATATAGTCCGATCTGAACCATATTTAGGTCAGATGACGGGAAGCATAACACTACTCACTGTTTTAAATTTCAGCGAAATTGGGTAATAAATAAAGCTTTTATTGGCTTCAGACCCCTTATCGGGAGATCGGTCTATATGGCAGCTATATCTAAATATAGTCCGATCTGAACCATATTTACTTGAGATGTCGGAAGGCATAAATTAACCCATTGCTTTAAATTTCTGCGAAATCGGTTAAAAAATAATGCATTTAATGGGCTTCAGATCCTTCATCGGCAGATCGGTCTATATAGCAGCTATATCCAAATATGGTCTGATTTGACCCGTTCAAGAACTGAACCAACGTGCATCAAAAAGACGTATCTGTGTCAAAATTCAGCTCAATATCTTAATTTTTTGAAGGCTATAGAGTGATTTCAGGAGGCCACCGTAGCGTAGAGGTTAGCATGTCCGCCTATGACGGTGAACGCCCGGGTTCGAATCCTGGCGAGAACATCAGAAAAAATTTTCAGCGGTGGTTTTCCCTTCCTAATTCTGGCGTCATTCGTGAGGTACTATGCCATGTAAAAACTTCTCTCCAAAGAGGTGTCGCACTGCGGCACGCCGTTCGTAATCGGCTTAAAAATGGAGGCCCCTTATCATTGAGCTTGAACTTGAATCGGACAGCACTCATTGATATGTGAGAAGTTTGCCCCTGTGCGTAAACGGAAGGTTCATGGGCAGATTTGCATTTGTAAATTTTAAAGCTGCTAGCTTTACGCGTTCGACCGCTATCGTGATTTCGACAGACGGAGGGACAGGCCTAGATCGACTCATAACGTTGAGACAATCAAGAAAATATATACTTTATGGGGTCTTTGATCAATATTTCGAGGTGTTACATACTGAATGACTAGATTAGTATACCACCATCCTTTGGTGGTGGGTATGAAAAAAATTAGCCTCTCAGGGACTCAAGTCACCTGTCATGAATTACTGACGACGGACGGCCGGATTTGGCAAGATCTTTAACTATAAAGACGATGCCTTATAAGGCTACTTTTCTTTTTTTAAGGGTGCTTCTATTGGAACGGCGGGTTTAGTACTCATATATCTCCCATTCTCTGACTGACTTCTGATATAACAACAACGACTTAGTCCATTCTCGTTTATTTCCCCCAACCACACACATTTTCTGTCGGAATAACTCGAACAATTTGCCAACAAATATCATTCTTATGCCTGCATGCTCAACTGCATATGTAGACGTCGAGTGGAAATGTTGAAGGAGACTTTTGAAAAAGTTTTCAACACACAAAATCGACAAAGACATTCATGGAGTTTGCAAAACGCACCTACCAAACACATGCTGCCGCCATGTTTATATTAACCCCATACGAGATAAAAGCTAAGATGGTAAATGGCATGGTGGTAATGGTCGGCAGAGAGGATACCATAATAAAATTCAAATCAGGTTTATTCTCTAATGAATAAACAAAGTGCCTATAAGGAGGACAGCGGGTAGCTTTCTTTCACAATCGATATTAAAATATGGCCTATTCTAAATTTGGGGCTACATGTCTTCATTTCATACCAATTGCCTGTAAGTTCTGACATATCTCAAACCTAACACTGAATTGATTTTCATTTCATCTCCAGAATGTTCCATGTTCTTCAAGTTAGCCTTAGTAAGCTTTACTGCAATCCTTCCATGTTGTAGGGAGTTGATTTTCACAATTTTGATTTAGACATTACCTTTGAACCTCAATGCTGTTATCAACTATTTCACTCCTACCCACAGGTTGAATGGGTGCAAGGGCTGAGTTGGGCTGCATGATTGCTTCTGTGGCTGAAATACTTATGTGGTTTTAAATAATAAAAGACGTGTTGCATAGCATAGATCAAGTGAATAACACCCAAAAGGCACATGTACCAGATGTCTGTTTGCAGTTGAGCAAAACCAGCAAGTGCAAGTAATACAATGAAAAGTGAAGTTTGAAGAGGGCAAGGAATATCGGTTGAAGAAGTTAAAATGTGTTAATAGGAGGGCATGACAGAACTTTTAGGTACCGTCTAGTAGGGCGCTACAGGCCGTCTATTAGGGCGTTACGTCAACTAATAGGGCGTACAGGCCATTCGCCCCAACTCATGGCTGTTTGCTTAGCGCCTCCGTGTTCTTTGCTTCATTATACCCACCACCGTAGGATAGGGGGTATATTCATTTAGTAATTCCGTTTGCAACACATCGAAATATCAATTTGCGACCCTACAAAGTATATATATTTCGGATAGTCGTAAAATTCTAAGGCGATTTGACGATGTTCGTTTGTCTGTCCGTCCGTCTGTTGTAATCACTTTATACAAAAAATCTAATTTTGCCCATGAACATTCCACTAAGGAACAGGGACAAACTTCTCACATATCAATGAGTGTAGTCCGATTCAAGTTTAAGCTCAATGATGAGGGGCCTCCTTTTTATAGCCCAGTCCGAACGACGTGCCACAGTGCGACACCTCTTTGGAGAGAAGTTTTACATGGCATAGTACGTCACAAATGATGCCAGCATTAGGAGGGGAAAACCACCGCTGAAAATTTTTTCTGATGTTCTCGCCAGGATTCGAACCCAGGCGTTTAGCATCACAGGCGGACATGCTAACCTGTAGGCTACGGTGGCCTCCTGAAATCACTCTATATCCTTCAAAAATTAAGATATTGAGCTGAAATTTGACACAGATACGTCTTTTTGATGCACGCTGGTTCAGTTCTTGAACGGGTCAAATCGGAACATATTTGGATAAAGCTGCTATATAGACCGATTTTCGGAGAAAGGGTCTAATGCCCATAAATTTTTTATTTTTTATCCGAATTCGTAGTTTAAGGCCTCCCGATATCCTACCTAAATATGGTCCAGATCGGACTATATTTAGATATAGCTGCCATATAGACCGATCTCCCGATAAAGGGTCTGAAGGCCATAAAAGCTTTTATTGTTACCCGATTTCGCAGAAATTTAAAACTGTTTGTTAATTAAGGCCTCCCAATATCTGACCTAAATATGGTTCATATCGGTCCATATTTAGATATAACTGCCAAATAGACCGATCTCCGATAAAGGGTCTGAAGCCCATAAAAGCTTTATTTACTACCTGATTTAGCTGAAATTTTGCAACAGTGGGTTATTTTAAGCCTCGCGATATCTGACTAAAATATGGTTCAGATCGGACTATACTTAGATATAGCTGCCATATAAACCGATCTGCCGATCCGGGTCTGAAGCCCATTAAAGTTTTATTTTTTAACCGATTTCGCTGAAATTTAAAATTGTATTTTAAGTTTCCCGATATCTGACCTAAATATGGATTAGATCGGTCAATATTTATATATAGCTGCCATATAGACCGATCTCCCGATAAAGGGTCTGAAGGCCATAAAAGCTTTATTTATTACCCGATTTCGCTGAAATTTACAACAGTGGGTTATTTTAAGCCTCCCGATATCTGACTCGAATATGGTTCAGATCGGAGTAACTTTAGACATAGCTGCCATATAGACCGATCTGCCGATACGGGGTCTAAAGCCCTAAAAAGCTTTATTTATTACCCGATTTTGCTAAAACTTAAAATAGTGGGTTATTTTGAGCCTCCCGATATCTGACCCGAATATGGTTCAGATCGGACTATATTTGGATATAGCTGCCATATAGACCGATCTCTCGATAAAGGGTCTGAAGCCAATAAAAGCTTTATTTATTACCCGATTTCGCTAAAACTTAAAATAGTGGGTTATTTTGAGCCTCCCGATATCTGACCTAAATATGGTTTAGCCCGGACTACATTTAGATATAGCTGCCATGCAAACCGATGTCCCGATAAAGGGTCTGAAGCCCATAAAAGCTTTATTTATTACCCGATTTTGCTGAAATTCGCAACAGTGGATTATTTTAACCCTCCCGACATATGACCTAAATATGGTTCAGATCGGACTATGTTTAGATGTAGCTGCCATATAGACCGATCTGCCGATACGGGGTCTAAAGCCCTAAAAAGCTTTATTTATTACCCGATTTTGCTAAAACTTAAAATAGTGGGTTATTTTGAGCCTCCCGATATCTGACCCGAATATGGTTCAGATCGGACTATATTTGGATATAGCTGCCATATAGACCGATCTCTCGATAAAGGGTCTGAAGCCAATAAAAGCTTTATTTATTACCCGATTTCGCTAAAACTTAAAATAGTGGGTTATTTTGAGCCTCCCGATATCTGACCTAAATATGGTTTAGCCCGGACTACATTTAGATATAGCTGCCATGCAAACCGATGTCCCGATAAAGGGTCTGAAGCCCATAAAAGCTTTATTGATTACCCGATTTTGCTGAAATTCGCAACAGTGGATTATTTTAACCCTCCCGACATATGACCTAAATATGGTTCAGATCGGACTATGTTTAGATGTAGCTGCAATATAGACCGATCTGCCGATAAAGGGTCTGAAGCCCATAAAATGCATTATATTATTAGCCGATTTCACTGAAATTTACAACAATGGGTTATTTTAAGCTTCCCGATATGTGATCTAAATATGGATTAAACCAGTACATATTTAGATATATCTGCCATATAAACCGATCTGCCGATAAAGGATCTGAAGGCCATAAAAACTTTATTTTTTATCTGATTTCGTTGAAATTTGAAACAGTGAGTAGTATAAAACTTTCCGATATCTGGTCCAAGTATGGTTCAGATCGGACTACATTTGGATATAGCTGCCATATAGACCGATCTCCCGATAAAGGGTCTGAAGCCATAAAATCTATATTTAGTACCCGATTTCGCTGAAATTTAAAACAGTGGGTTATTTTAAGCCTCCCAACTTCTGATTTAAATATGGTTCAGATCGGATTTTATTTTCATATAGCTGCCATATAGACCGTAAAAGCTTTATTTTGTTACCGATTTCGCTGAAACTTGAAAAACTAAGTAGCTTTAGGCCTCCCAACATCTGATCTAAGTATGGATTAATTCGGACTATATTTAGATATAGCTGTGGGTATATTCATTTTGTCATTCCGTTTTCAGTACATGAAAATATCCATTTCCAACCCTATAAGGTATATATATATTCTTGATCAGCGTAAAAATCTAAGACGATCTAGACATGTCCGTCTGTCTGTTGAAATCACTTTATAATCTTCAAAAATAGAGATATAGAACTGAAACTTTGCACAGATTTTTTTTGTCCATAAGCGGGTTAAGTTCGAAGATGGGCTATGTCGGACTATATCTTGATATAGCCCCCATATAGACCGATCCGCCGATTTATGGTCTTAGGACAATAAAAGCCACTTTTATTATCCGATTTTGCTGAAATTTGGGACAGTGAGTTGTGTTAGTCCCTTCGACATCCTTCGTCAATTTGGCACAGATCGGTGTAGATTTTTATATAGCTGCCATATAGACCGATCCTCCGATTTAGGGTCTTAGTCCCATAAAAGCCACATTTATTATCCGATTTTGCTGAAATTTGGGACAGTTAGTTGCGTTAGGCCCCTCGACAACCTTCTTCAATTTGGCCTAGATCAAGTCAGATTTGGATATAGCTGCTATATAGACCGATCTGCCGATTTATGGTCTAAGGACAATAAAAGCCACATTTATTATCCGATGTAGCTGAAATTTAGGACAGTGGGTTTTGTTAGGCCCCTCGAAAACCTTCTTCAATTTGGACCAGATTCGTCCAGATTTGGTTATGGCTGCCATATAGACCGATACTCCGATTTAGGGTCTTAGGCCCATAAAAGCCATATTTATAATCCGATTTTGCTGAAATTTGCAGTGAGTTGCGTTAGGCACCCCGACAACCTTTTTCAATTTGGCCCAGATCGGTTCAGATTTCGATATAGCTGCCATATAGACCGATCCGCCGATTTATGGTCTAAGGACAATAAAAGCCACATTTATTATCCGATTTAGCTGAAATTTGGGACAGTGAGTTGTGGTAGTCCCTTCGACATTACATACACTGTTAAATAGTACATACACGTTTTGCGGCAGCTCCTGTATTACATCAATTATTGGTGTCCACATGGAAAATTGAAGGCTGAGAATCCTACCAATAGAAACACTTACGATCCTGGAACTTGTTGGAGAAAGTGCGGAGTGTGTATAGCCAGCGACGACCGTTTTTTTCACAAATTAAAAGTCGAAATTCATATCTTTTTTCACAAATTGCCTGGAAAGTGGTAAAATATTTTTTTTTTGTTAATGTTAACCGTTTCACAACATTATCCGAGGCAGTAAGTAAACAAATACCAAATCAATACAAACGAATGACATCTGTCATCTTAACAAAGTGTTGCCACCCTGTGCATTCATTATATGACAGATAGGTTATGGTTTATGTCCACGATAATTAATTATTGTGAATAATAAATTGGCGTTACCAGACGTGATCGTTTTTTGAAAAAGCCGGATTAAACTTATTCCTTTAAAAGAGTATGCAAAATAAATACACAGCAAACTCGACACCACAGACAAAGAGAAAATTAGCTGAGACATCTCCTGAATTTGAAACAATGGCAAAGAAACCCGTAGGTAACATGGATGTTGAAGAGCTAATGTATATTATGAAAACAACCATGAATACTTTGTTAGAGGAAAAATTAGAAAGTCTTCCAACAAAAAAGGATATCGAAGATATCAAATCAGGCATAGCTTCAACAAACGCGGAATTGGCAGACCTTAGAGCTGAAAACAGCATACTGAAACAGGAAATAGAAGAGTTAAGGAACAGCAGAGAAGAAGATGCAAATACAATACGGTGGCTGGAATACCAAATTAAAAACACCAAATTGCTATTCAAAGGTATAACATTTGAAAAAACGGCAATTGATTCTGTTCTGAAGATCTGTACGGAAAAACTACATATAACACCAAAAATACTTACGGCGCATACTGTTGCCCAATATAAAGGCAAACAAACTATTATTGCAGAATTTGATTCGGATATGACTGTCGCGCAAGTATTGGGAGCAACTAGAAACTTGATAGGCACAGATGTATCGGTTTATAGAGACTTAAACCCCAGTCGGCGCAGAAACAAAATGAAAATGCTAGCTCTCAAGAAGCAAATATTACAAGCGAGCAAAAAACACAAGGTTATCGTGAGAGACGATAAATTGAAAATAATGGACAAATGGTTCTCGTGGAACTCTCAAAACGTTCTTGTAAGCGGGAACAAGCCCGCAGAAGCTATACTAATTGATCTTTATGCAGATGAAATAAATACCACTATCATAGAGCAAATGCTAAACCAAGCTAGATCAAAAAACTAAGTCCGCCAGCTTCTGGGACAGTACAAGAAGCTGCAGAAATAAATTGTTTAAATAATTTGAAAATAGTTTCTTATAATATACACGGTTTTGAAAATAAATATTTGTATCCAACATTTTTCAATTACCTGATGTCTTTTGAAGTTATTTTGCTCCAAGAAACACACCTCATAGAGGAAAAATCAAAAAATGCCGAAAAATTTTTCCCAGGATATGATATAAGTTGGTTATATGCAAAAAGATGTACCAGATTTGGTCGAGCAATAGGGGGTCTAATGTTGGGAGTTAAGAGGACAATTATCCAGAAAGGCATGAAATATTCCTTTAACCGCCAAGATGAACTACTAACTATTAAAATCAGCTGGTATCAAGAAGAAATCACTCTTATTCCAGTTTACCTCAGAGGGGCGAATTGGGCAAATGAATTTGCAAACTTAAAAAAATATATACATGAACTCGAAGATACTAATCTAATCGTAATTGGAGATATCAATGCCAGAATCGGAGAATTGCAGCAAAGCAACCATATGGAGATCGAAAGCGGGTTTTCAGCTGGGAAAGAAATCCGGAAATCTAAAGACAAATTAGCTGATTGGAAAGGGAAGGCGTACATTGAGTACTGCAATGACATTGGTTTGTTTCTTCTGAATGGGCGAACTGAAGGCGATGAACAAGGAAATTTCACATTTATAAATTCGGTAGGCTCTTCGGTCATTGATCTCTGTGCGGTCTCCAGCGCCATTTTGGAAAATGTTGATAGTTTTCGAGTAGAGGAAATGCCGTGGTCAGATCACTTACCTATCGCCCTACAGCTAAAAATACACTCCTTACAACACAATTATTGCAAGCTAAGCCTACTCCCGCAATTAATATGGAATCAGCAAAACAAAAACATATATCGAAACAAGCTTAACGCAAATTTGGAAAGAATTAATGAGCGAGAAACTGTGGTTGGTATCAAAGACCTAAATAACATTATCAAGGCGTCATCAGAAAAAAAACCCCCAAAGCATTCACTCTCAAAAAAAAATCCTTGGTTTAATCTTAGTTGTTATTGGGCCCAGAGAAAAGCATATAAATGCTTAAATAAATACCGAAAGTCAAACACAATACAGCATAAAAATGAATATATACAAGCTAAGAAAAAATTAAGAGAAGTTTGTCTATCGGCTAAGCATGCATATTATGACCGTTTGTCTATCAAAATTCAAAGGACCAACTGCACAAAGGAATGGTGGAATTTAGCAAAAAAGATTAATAACAATGAACATAGAATTGGAAACGCTATAACACCAGAAATGTTCAGAGACTATTTCTGCGACCTTCTGAATCCTACTCAAATGTCTCAAGACATACAGTACGCGAAACCGCTAATTTTTGATGCATATCTAGATAGAGAAATCACAGTAACAGATATACAACATGTCTTAGGTAGAGTAAAACCTCATAAAGCTCCTGGTGACGACAGGATTCCATATGAGTTCTATGTGAACGCATCAGAGCAATTCCTTGTTGAAGTGGCGCGAGTTTTTACAAACTTCTATGACAACAGCATTATTGATGAGTCGCTGATAAGATCTATAATTTACCCAATTCATAAAAAAGGAAATATAAATGATCCTTGTAATTATAGAGCTATATCGTTTATGAACACAGCTGCAAAAATTCTGATGGGCATCCTGAATTATAGGCTCACGTCATGGGTTGAAGAAAACCAAATAATGGAAGAATATCAGGCAGGGTTCCGGAAAAATTACTGCACAGCGGACAATGTGTACAACATAGTTGCAATAGTAAGTTTAAAATTAGCGGAAAAGAAGAAAGTCTATGCATTTTTTGTTGACTTCCGAGCAGCTTTCGACAAGGTCTGCAGAAAATCATTGATATACAAGCTTTATCTTAACCGAGTCTCATCCAAATTTATAAATATGATAGAAGCCATTTACCAAAACACAAAATGCACAATATGGAACGGAGAAGAACTCTCACAGGATTTCGAAACAGTGTCTGGTGTTAAACAAGGCTGCCTTCTTTCGCCACTTCTCTTTGCTTTATACCTAAATGACCTGCATGAACATCTAGAAGGAGGTATTGATGTAGAAGGAAAAAACGTTCGTGTATTAATGTACGCGGACGATATTGTAATATTGTCGGGTGACATAAATTCCCTTCAAAACATGATCATCAACCTGGAAGAATACTGCAAACTATGGAATATGGAACTAAATATGTCCAAGTCAAAGATAATGGTTTTCAGAAATGGAGGGCGATTGTCAGACAGGGAAAAATGGTTCTACAAAGGACAAGAGATTGAGATTGTCTCCGAATATACATACCTTGGAGTTGTACTGACCCCAAGACTAAGCTTTAAGCGACATGTCAGTAGTCGAATTACACAAGCAAAAGCGGCGATAAATTCTACGTGGAAAAACTTCCTTCAAAAAAATAATATAAACCTTGAAATGAAATGGAAACTTTTTCAAGCAGTTTGTCGGTCAATTCAAGGATATGCAGCCCAAGTTTGGGGATTTGGATGCTTTGACGAAGTGGACAAGCTACAAAGATACTTCCTGAAGCGAATCCTGAAGTTACCAGAAAGCACCCCAAATTATGCAATAGACATTGAAACGAACGTGGAAAGCGGCCATATGTATACCTTACAATTGCATCTTAACTATATATATAGCACGATGTTTAAATACGATAGTAATCGCTTACCAAATTTTCTAACCAAATTAATATTATCAAAAAATATATTTTGGGCAAAGCCAATTAACGATCAATTGGTGGAAATGGAGGAAACTCCAATTACCAACGACACACCGGAACACACCTGGCTATCAACCTTTATGCGCCTTACTTTAAAACTGAAGAAAGCAAGTAAACTCAGTAATATTGAAAGGGCAAGAGAAAGTGACACTAGGATATACAAATATCTAGATTATACACGCTGCCTATCGTACATGAATGGCTGCTATACTCAATCGGAGATAACATGGATTTTAAAAGCGAGATGCGATTTGATTTATTTAAACGGCAGTACAAACGGAGCTACTGAAGAAAACGCACTATGCACACTCTGCAATCTCCGGGAGCTGGAAAACCTAAATCACTTCCTTGGAAACTGTCCTATTCTGAGAGAAATCAGAGATCGAGTGTTTGGAAAACCATTCCTAACGCATACCGAAATTATTGAAATACTTGATGGAAACCAAATAGATGACTGGCCAAAACTTATCTCATACCTGAAGTCTGCGACTCAATATCGTAAACTTATAATAAATGAATATCGATAATATTATGAATTATGTAATGTTACTAGCACCGGCTCACGACAACATTGTCACAGCCGTAAAATCTTTTTTCAGACTAATATTCACAAAATTTAGAAATGTAAAATAATGTAAATTGTATTAAGCTCTCGAATTTATCTGAATAAAGATACCTTACTACTACTACTACTACTACTAGTCCCTTCGACACCCTTCGTCAATTTGGACCACATCGGTCCAGATTTGGATATAGCTGCCACATAGACCGATCTCTCGATTTAATATCTTAGGCCAATAAAAGGCGCATTTATTATCCGATTACGCCGAAATTTGGAACAGTGAGTTGTGTAAGGCCCCTCGACTTTTTTCTTTAGGTTGGCCCAGATCGGTTTAGATGTGTATATATCTATCATATAGACCGTTCTCTCGGTTCATGGTTTTGGGCTCATAAAGGCGCATTCATTGTGTGATTTCGCCGAAATTTGGGACAATGAGTTGTGTTGGGGCCTTCGGCATTATTCTTCAATTTGGCCCAGTTCGGTCCAGATTTCAATATAGCTGCCATATAGACCCATCTCTTTAAAGTCTTGGCCTCATAAAAGTGTCATTTATAATCCGATTTCGCTGAAATTTGACACAGTGACTTATGCTTGGCTTGTCGACATATGTGTCGTATATGGTTCAGATCGGCCTATACTGGGGTATAGTTACCTAAAAGACCAATATTTTGTTCCACAAAATAAAACAATCACTTGTTCTTATTAGTCCACTCAATGTTCGTGCCGAATTTGTTACAAATCGGGGCATAAATTAGGCATTTTTCACCGGTTTATGACGAAAGGTGGTTTACATATTTACTCGAGGAGGCCTGGCCCGGCCCGGTCGAATTTAACGCCTTTTTACTTGTTTTCACTGGTTTTCAGCATGTAGAATGAAATTATGCAACCAAACTTATTTTGTATAAATTTTTAGAAGTATCCATGGTGGAGGGTTCCCGAGATTCGGCTCGGCCGAACTTAGCACGCTTTTACTTGTAACTTGTTTTTTTTTTCAAGTTTCCTTTGCCAATCATACTCTACCCGTTTTGCAATGAATGATAATGTCCCGCACAGACGGAGGACCAAAGACGCACAGCCCATTTAGGTTTCCGACAAAAATATTATCTAAAACTTTATTTAAAACTTTCATCTATTCATGCTATCGCCAAATAGGAAAAGAACAAAGCACAACTAAAAGTGAGCAAGTAACGGAAGCAGAGCAATCGTTGCCTGGTTCTACTTTTACCAAAGAATTTTACACATATATGAGTAAGGCCATGCAAAGGTCATTGGATTTTGCAAAACGTAAATGCAGCAATGGGTTATGCAGAACATGGGTTAGGGAGATCTGTGAATTTCTTTCAACAAAATCACCATAGTTACCAACTAAAAGAACATGAAAAATCTTCATATTTCTCTTTGGTTTTTATACCCTACCCCACTGCTGTGGTACAGGGTATTATAACTAAGTGAATTTGTTGACGATTGACTCAGAATCACTTTCTGAATCGATTTAGCTATGTCCGTCAGTATGTCCGTCTGTCTGTTTGTCCGTCTGTCTGTCTGTCTGTCCGTCTGTCTGTCCGTCTGTCTGTCCGTCTCTCTGTCCGTCTGTCTGTCCGTCTGTCTGTCTGTTTGTCTGTCCGTCTGTCTGTCCGTCTGTCTGTCCGTCTGTCTGTCCGTCTGTCTGTCTGTCTGTCTGTCCGTTTGTCCGTCTGTCTGTCCGTCTGTCTGTCTGTCCGTCTGTCTGTCTGTCCGTCTGTCTGTCCGTCTGTCTGTCCGTCTGTCTGTCCGTCTGTCTGTCCGTCTGTCTGTCCGTCTGTCTCTCCGTCTGTCTGTCCGTCTGTCTGTCCGTCTGTCTCTCCGTCTGTCTGTCCGTCTGTCTGTCCGTCTGTCTGTCCGTGTGTCTGTCCGTCTGCCTGTCCGTCTGGCTGCCCGTCTATCTGTCCGTCTGTCTGCCCGTCTGTCTGTCCATCTGTCTGTCCGTGTGTCTGTCCGTCCGTCTGTCCATGTTAATTTGTGTACAAAGTACAGGTCGCAGTTTTCATCCGATCATCTTAAAATTCGGCAAAAGCATGTTTTCAGCCTAGAAACAAAGCCTATTGAAATTGGAAAAAATCGGTTCTGATTTGCATATAGCTCTCATATATATGTTCGTCCGATTATCAGTAATAATGAAATAAAATGGTCATTTGTTAACCAATTTTCTCGAAATTTGGCAGGAGAGATTTTCTTATGATTCTCGATGTTAATGGTGAATTTCATAAAAATCGGTTCAGATTTGTATATAGCTCCCATATATATGTTCGTCCGATTTTCAATAATACAGCAATAAAATGGTCATTTGTTAACCGATTCTCTCAAAATCAAAATCAAAATTGGCAGGAGGGATTTTCTTATGACTCTTGACATTACCGTTGAGTTTCATGAAAATCGGTTCAGATTTAGATATAGCTCTCATTTATATATATTGTCCGACTTACACTCCAAGAGCCACTGCTAACGCATTTATTGATCAATCTTCCCAAAACCTTGTACATTGCTTTCCTCGACGACTGCCACTGCATCAGAGATGTTTGATCGAAATCGGTTCAGATTTGTATATAGCTCCCATCTATATGTTCGTCCGATTTTCAGTAATACAGCAATAAATTTGTCATCTGTTAACCGATTCTCTCGAAATTTGGCAGGAAGGATTTTCTTATGACTCTTGACATTACTGTTGAGTTTCATGGAAATCGGTTCAGATTTAGATATAGCTCTCATTTATATATATTGTCCGACTTACACTCCAACAACTTATTGATCAATCTTCCCAAAACCTAGTACAATGCTTTCCTCGACGACTGCCACTGTATCTGAGAAGTTTGCTCGAAATCGGTTCAGATTTAGGTATAGCTCCCATATATATGTTCGTCCGATTTTCAGTAATACAGCAACAAAATGGTCATTTGTTAACCGATTCTCTGGAAATTTGGCAGGAAGTATTTTCTTATGACACTTGACATTACTGTTGAGTTTCATGGAAATCGGTTCAGATTTAGATATAGCTCTCATATATATATATCGCCCGATTTTCACTACTAGTGCCACTGCAAGCGCATTTATTGACCAATTCTCTCAAAACCTTGTACAATGCTTTCCTCGACGACTGTCACAGTATCTGAGAAGTTTGCTCGAAATCGGTTCAGATTTAGGTATAGCTCCCATATATATGTTCGTCCTATTTTCAGTAATACAGCAACAAAATGGTCATTTGTTAACGGATTCTCTGGAAACTTGGCAGGAAGTATTTTCTTATGACACTCGATATTACTGGTGAATTTCATAGAAGTCAGCCAAGATTTAGATATAGCTCTCATATATGTATATTGCCCAATTTACACTCCAAGAGCCACTGTAAGCGTATTTATTAACCAATCTTCCCAAAACTTCGTACAATGCTTTCCTCGACGCCTGTCACTGTATCTGAGAAGTTTGATCGAAATCGTTGGATATAGCTCCCACATTGTACTTATTGGGTAGGTGTAGGGTATTATAGAGTCGGCACCATCCGACTCTTTTTGTCCTTCCATATTGGTTTTAAATATATTGCAGTAGTTTATAGCTGCATAGTAAGCAAGATACCTTCCTTTGTTGAAACGGGTCTGAAGAGAGTATCACCTAACGATTCTTATGATTAAGATTTTCCTTACCCATATTTAATGGCAACATTTTTAAGCAGGTCCTTTGTGTTCATATACATCTTTTTAATGTCCTGGCAGGGAAAACGGCATTCGTCTATTTATGAAATAAGCTATCATAGCCCATAATGTCCTATCATTTACTCTCAATCATTAAATCTTCCAGCCATTTTGCCATGGATTTGTCCATATCCCAATGGTTAGTTAAAAATAACAATGGTGTCAAAACAATATACCCACATGTTAGGACCACACGTGCCAAGTAATCAACCTCTATAACTTTTACGCACCTGTAAGGACATGAAATTCTAATGCTCAGGAACGTGGAAGAAAAATAAACCACAACATTTTAATTTAAAATGGCATGTAAAAGTGCATTTCACACAAGAGTAAACAGTTGGGTTAGTCTTGTATCTGTTTGGACAGGAAGACATTCAATTCTAAAAATTTTGAAAAAGATTTTGTTAACTTTTAATTCAGTTGCATGAATTTAAAGTTAACAACTATTGTGGTAAAAGATATGGTACAATTTTTATTACAACCAGAAGAAATAGGGAAAGAACCACTAACCACTAGGTTAGGTTAGGTAAGAGTGTCAGTCCATTACAGATTCACTAAGACAATTTTAAGTCCATGGTGATACCACAAAAGCGACAGACCAAGGCTTTTGGCAGGAATCGAACTCACGACCCCTGCACTGGTAATCCAAGCATGCTACCAACTCGTTTACCGGGGGACCTTACCACTACCAAACACCTATATTGAAAGTGACGAGGAGTACGCCAAAGAGCGGGGATATTTCGCCTTTGCAATGGATTCTTATGATCGATAGTATCCTGTGAAGACTTAAGAAGATGGTTAGGTCAGGGCGAGCGCTTCTACTCACGATATGTTTGTTCTTGCCACCGGGAAGTTTGTGGATACGCTATCTGAGGTTTTGAACACAGCTCTCGGAGGGCTATTACTGGGTTTATATTGCCTAGGCTGCAAGGTACAGCCCTGGAGCTGTCAAGTTCGGCAAGGTTCTTTGGGGTTATTCTCAATTGAACTGGGCTTGAATCTGGAGCCTAATGTGAGGAAGGCCTTCGGGTCTCTCTATTCATGCCAGGGGCTTTTTAGTAGTAAATAGGGTATGCGGCCTATATTTATGCACTGGTTGTACTCAGCGGTGGTGCGACCGAAGCTCACCTATGGTTCATAAGTCTGGTGGCCTGTGAAAGAATTGGATTCTGTGAAGATTTAAGACTATGGTCAGGTCGGGACGTGCGCTGGGGTTTTGGACACCGCAGAAGATGGTTAGGTCAGGGGCTGGGCTTGTACGATATGGTTGTTCTTGCCACCGGGAAGTTTGTGGATACCCTATCTGAGGTTTTTAACACAGCTCTCGGAGGGCTATTACTGGGTTTATATTGCCGAGGCTGCAAGGTACAGCCTTGGAGCTGTCAAGTTCGGCAAGGTTCCTTGGGGTTATTCTCAATTGAACCGGGCTTGAATCTGAAGCCTAAGGCGAGGAAGACCTTCGAGGCCCTCTATTCATGCCAAGGGCTTGTTAGTAGTAAATGGGGTCTGCGGCTTAGATTGATGCACTGATTGATGTACTCAGCGATGATGCGACCGAAGCTCACCTATGGTTCATAAGTCTGGTGGCCTGTGAAAGAATTGAATTCTGTGGAGTTTTAAGACGATGGTCAGGTCGGGACTTGCGCTGGGGTCCGGACACCGCCCTCGGGGGGCTATTGGGTGTGGTCTGAAAGTGAATGCTAGGAAGACTGGATTCAGATTGCCCAGGTTGCAAGAGACATCCATAGAGCTACCAAGTTCGGCAAGGTTCCTTGAGGTTTTTCTAAATTGAACTGGGCTTGAATCTGGAGCCTAAGGCGAGGAAGGCCTTCGAGGCTCTCTATTCATGCCAGATGCTTGTTAGTAGTAAATGGGGTGTGTGGCTTAATACACAGGTTGTAGTCAGCGGTGGTGCGACCGAAGCTCACGTATGGTTGATATGTCTGGTGGCCTGTGAAGGAATTGGCGTTGCATATGATAGACCTAGATAAGGTGAGTACAATGGCTTTGAGATTTATAAGTGAGGCTATTGGAGGTACTTGGAAATGATGCTGGGAACTCTGCCGAATGACCTCTATGTCAGAGAATCGACCGAAAGAACACTGCTTAGATTATTGCAGCAAGATCAGCTTCGGAGACTACCTGCCATACAAACCAGTCTACTCGATGGGGCCGATAAGCAGAGTGACTACCAGATGAGGATGGAATTTATGGGCTAATACCTATTCTGACTGATTTGGAGAATGGACGTTTTTGGTTTGATGACTTTAATATCTTAACGGATGGATCGAAAATGGATTTTGGTATCGAATGCGGAATCTACTGCGAGAAATTTCACACCGACCCGTCGATCGCATGGGGGCGACTGCAGTATTTTCCATGCGGAGTTCTTTGCGACTGCCACAGCTGCGGTGTTAGAGTTGTCAAGAAGTATAGACCAGTTAGATATCCGCATATTTAGTGATAGTCAGGCGATGTTTTAGACTCTTATGGGTACAAGAATTGTATCTTAAACGCTGCATTGTTGTCGGAACTCACTGGAGTGACTACACTACTACTAAATTTCCCATCAACATTCCAACAGGGGGAAATTTCTCACATATCAATGAGTGCAGTCCGATTCAAGTTAAAGCTCAATGATAAGGGGGCCTCCTTTTTATAGCCGAGTCCGAACGGCGTGCCGCAGAGCGACACCTCTTTGGAGAAAAGTTTTACATGGCATAGTATCTCACAAATGTTGCCAGCATTAGGAGGGGAAAACCACTGCTGAACATTTTTTGTCTGATGGTCTCGCCAGGATTCGAACCCAGGCGTTCTGCGTCATAGGCAGACATGCGAACCTCTGCGCTACGGTGGCCTACATATCTATTATCCGATTTTGCTGAAATGTTGGACGGTGAGTTGTGTTAGGCCCTTCGACATCCTTCTTCAATATGGCCCAGATCGGTTCAGATTTGGATATAGCTGTCGGATAGATCGATCTCTCGATTTATCGGATTTTACTGAAATTTCGGACCATGAGTTGTGCTAGGTCTTTCGACATCCTTCTTCCATTTGGCCCAGATCGGTTCAGATTTGGATAAAGCTGCCATATAGACCGATCTCTTGATTTAAGGTTTTGGGTTCATAAAAGGCGCATTTACTGTCTGATGTCGCCGAAATTTGAGACAATGAGTTGTGTTAGGCCACTCGATATCTTTTTGCAATGCGGCTCTGATCGGTTCAGATTTGAATATAGCTGCCATATAGACCGATCTCTCGATTTAAGGGAATGGGTCCATAAAAGGCGCATTAATTGTCCGATTTCGTCGTAATTTGGAACAGTGAGCTGTGTTAGGACCTTTGACATCTTTCTTCAATTTGGGCCAGATCGGTTCAGACTTGGATATAGCTGCCATATAGACCGATCTCTCGGTTTAAAGTCTTGTTCCCATAAAGGCGCATTTGTAATCCGATTTCGCTGAAATTTGATACAGTGAGTTATGTTAGGCTTTTCGACATCCGTGTCGTATTGGGTTCAGATTGGTCTAAATTTAGATATGGCTACCTAAAAGACCAACATTTTGTTCTACAAAATTGGACAATGAGTTGTAATTATAAGACCACTCAATGTCAGTGCCGAGTTTGGTCCTAATGGGATCATATTTCGATATAGCTGTAGTGGGGGCATAAGTTATGCATTTTTCACCGGAAAGGTCGTTTGCAAATATACCCAAGGTGGTGAGTATCCAAAGTTCGGGCCGACCAAACTTAACGACTTTTTTTGTTTGTTTCTTTTTCGAGATTTTCTTTGCAAGTGGAAAGGGAAAGTCAGAGATCGCAACACACACACCAATCACTATAGGACTCGTTTCGTAGTTTATTTTACAATTACTCATCAGCCATATTAAGTGTGAAGGCTTCAAGGCTGGCTGTACGTTGGTATGTTGTACTTGTGCCTTATTTATTAAGAAAACACGTCTGTCATACAAATACGACATTAACCACGCTCATCAACCCTGTCTAATAACTGTACTTTTCCCAATGCATGTGTTTTTGTGTAATGGCAAATATTCTGTCTGCCCAAGTTACACTACCTTTATTGCAAGCACAAGATTCTTTGAATCTGTTGGAAGTTGTATTAATGATTTCGAAAGCCTGATGACGGCTACGGCCCACGGCGCTGCTCCTTGTATCTTTTACTTGTTCTCTGTAGGGCCCATCCAAACGCATTTATCAACCGATCTTCTCAAATTTTTCAACAGCCATTTCCTTAATGACTGCCACAATATGTACGGATTTGTATACCCACCACCGTAGGATAGGGGGTATAATCATTTTGTCATTCCCTTTGCAACACATCGAATATCACTTTCCGACACGACCCGATCCGACCGAAATTCTAAGACGATTTAACGATGTCCGTGTATCTGTCCGTCTGCCCATCCGTCTGTTGTAACCACTCTAGGGCCTTAAAAAATTAAGATATTGAGCTGAAATTTGGCACAGATACGTCTTTTTGATGCCCTCTTCAAGTTCTTGAACGGGCCAAATCGGACCATATTTGGATATAGCTGCTATATAGACCGATTTTCCGATAAAGGGTATAATGCCCACAAAACTTTATTTTCCATGCGATTTTGCTGAAATTTGAAACAGTGAGTAGCCTAAGGCTTCCCGACAACTGAACGAAATATGGTGCAAATCAGACTAAATTTAGATATAGCTACCATATAGACCGATCTCCCGAAAAAGTGTCTGAAGACCGTAAAAGCTTTATTTATTACCCGATTTCTCTAAAATTTAAAACAATAGGTTATTTTAAGTCTCTCGATATCTGACCCAAATATGGATTAGATCGGTCCATATTTAGATATAGCTGCCATATAGACCGATCTCCCGACAAGGAGTCTGAAGGCCATAAAAGCTCTAATTATTACCCGATTTCGCTGAAATTTGCAACAGTGGGTTATTTTAGGTCTCTTGATATCTGACCTAAATATGGATTAGATCGGTCCATATTAAGATATAGCTGCCATATAGACCGATTTGCCGATAAAAGGTCTGAAGCCCATAAAAGCTTTATTTTTCATCAGATTTCGCTGAAATTTAAAACAATGGGTTATTTTAAGCCTCCCAACATCTGACTTAAATATGGTTCAGATCGTACTTTATTTAGATATAGCTGCCATATAGACCGATCTCCCGATAAAGGGTCTGAAGGCCATAAAAGCTTCAATTTTTATTCGATTTCGCTGAAATTTGGATCAGTGCGCAGTTTTAAGCTTCCCAACATCCTACTTGAATACGGTACAGATCGGACTATATTTAGATATAGCTGACATATAGACCGATCTCCCGACAAGGAGTCTGAAGGCCATAAAAGCTTTAATTATTACCCGATTTCGCTGAAATTTGCAACAGTGGGTTATTTTAGGTCTCTTGATATCTGACCTAAATATGGATTCGATCGGTCCATATTAAGATATAGCTGCCATATAGACCGATTTGCCGATAAAAGGTCTGAAGCCCATAAAAGCTTTATTTTTCATCAGATTTCGCTGAAGTTTAAAACAAAGTGTTATTTTAAGATTCCCGACATCCGACCTTAATATGGTACAGATCGGACTATAATTAGATATAGCTGCCATATAGGCCGATCTGTCGATAAAGGGTCTAAAGGTCATAGAAGCTTAAATTATTACCCGATTTCGCTGAAATTTTCAACAGTGGGTTATCTAAAGCCTCCCGACATCTGATTTAAATATAGTTGATATCGGACATTATTTAGATATAGCTGCCATATAGACCGATCTCCCGATAAAGGGTCTGAAGACCATAAAAGCTTTATTTATTACTCGATTTCGCTGAAATTTAAAACAGTGTGTTATTTTAAGACTCCCGACATCCGACTTAAATATGGTACAGATCGGACTATAATTAGATATAGCTGCCATATAGACCGATCTGTCGATAAAGGGTCTAAAGGCCATAAAAGCTTAAATTATTACCCGATTTCGCTGAAATTTTCAACAGTGGGTTATCTAAAGCCTCCCGACATCTGACCTAAATATAGATTAGATCGGTTCATATTAAGATATAGCTGCCATATAGACCGATATCCAGATAAAGGGTCTGAAGGCCATAAAAGCTTTACTTTTCATCTGATTTCGCTGAAATTTAAAACAATGGGTTACTTTAAGCCTCCTGACATCTGACTTAAATATGGTTGAGATCGGACTTTGTTTAGATATAGCTGGCATATAGACCGATCTCCCGATAAAGGGTCTGAAGCCCATAAAAGCTTTAATTATTACCCGATTTCGCTGAAATTTGTAGCAGTGGGTTATTTTAAGCCTCCCAACATCTGACCTGAATATGGATTTGATCGGTCCATATTTAGATATAGCTGCCATATAGACAGATCTCCCGATAAAGGGTCTGAAGCTCATAAAAGCTTTATTTATTACTCGATTTCGCTGAAATTTTCAACAGTGGGTTATATTAAGCCTTCCGATATCTGACCTATATATGGATTGGATCGGTCCATATTTAGATATAGCTGCCATATAGACCGATCTCCCGATAAAGGGTCTGAAGGCCATAAAAGCTTTATTTTTCATTCGATTTTGCTGAAATTTGCAACAGTGGGTTATATAGAGCCTCTGTCATATAACCTAAATATGGTTCATATCGGAGTTTGTTTAGATATAGCTGCCATATAGACCGATCTCCCGATAAAGGGTCTGAAGGCCATTAAAGCTTTATATATTACCCGATTTCGCTGAAATTTAAAACAATGGGTTTTTTTAAGGCTCCCGTCATATTACCTAATCATGGTTAATATCGGAGTTTGTTTAGATATAGCTGCCATACAGACCGATCTCCCTATAAAGTGTCTGAAGGCCATAGATCGCTTAATAATTGGATATATCTGCCAAAAAGACCAATATTTTGTTCTACAAAATTGGACAGTAACTTATTTTTATTAGACCACTCAATGTTCGTGCCGAATTTGGGTGCATAAGTTATCCAATTTTCACCAGATTGTGAAGAAAGGGGATTTACATATTTACGCGAGGTGGGGGGTATCCAAAGTTTGGCCCGGCCGAACTTAATGCCTTTGTACTTGTTTTTTTTTTTTTGAAATTTTATATTTTAGATATAAGCAAATCTTTATTTTAACGAAATAGCCAGCTTACCCAGTATGGTATTGGGTGTCAAAAGTTCCGCATTAGCCGTCTTTACCACTTCCTTATTTGTTTAAATTTAAAATCTAAAACCAACCTTGAGGCACGTTTGTGGCACGTACATATTTCGGTATATTTAAGAATATTTGCCCCTCTTTAATGCTTTCTTATGGTCAACCTGGTGAATCTTTTATGAAAATTTATGTGAAATATAACAAAATTATCATAGGAACGTGCATGCGTTACATAGCATATTTTTTCATGACTGCTATCAGCCACAAAGCGTACAGTAAAAACCCTTGTCACTAAAATTAACGGAAGGTCTTATTTATGGTTCGTCCACAACCTTTTAGTTAATTAAAAAAGCCACAAATGTTTTAAAACTGTGATATTTTCCAAAAACCCAATGAAGACGTTACCAGGCATTTTTGCCTTTCCTTGTCTTGTAGTAATGGCAGATATATGGTCAAGTACAGGAGGCTAGGAGCGCAACTTCAAGGGGCGGTTCAAAAAGATGACTTTTGTAATGAGAGAGGACATTACAATGTCAGAGAGCTTTATGAGTTGTTTCATGTAAAATACTTGAGGATAGACAAGTTGGAAGGTTTTAAATTAAGAAACCATCAAACTTAAAATTAAAGGGACATTGAGTTAATGATGGGCATGTTATTAAAGTTTAATTTAAGTTTGGTGTATCTAAAAAAAAGTTGACCACATTTGATGTGTAGCAACGATGTCTAAGCAGAGAAATTTGAAATACATTAACCCTTGCGAAAGGAAAGATGTGAGAGCTAAGCAAAGGGGTCTGAGTTAAAAAAAGCATATTCACTAAAATTTTTAAATTTTCAATTTCTTCAAAATTATACACACTTTTTTTTTTGTACAACTGTTTGTATATCTGCCAGAAATTCCCAACTTTTCAATAAAAAATTTTCATAATAAAACTCCTTCCATTCAAAATTCCCCCCTCAACTTTCTTTGTTATCTTAACAGACACATACCATGACAGAAACATCTGTTTATTACGACTTAAGATGTTGTAGGACATTGTCATAGATTATTTCAAGCTATAATTTCATAAATTTAATAATAAGTAACACCTGGTTTCCAAGAAATTAATAACTTCCAGAAAAACCGGCCACTTCAATTTACGAATGACTCGCCTGAAGCAGACCACAAAACATTATGGTCGCCTTTATGATGTTTCCTTTATAGCGAACGACAGGCCAGGTGACGTTGGTGTTGGCATTTATGGGTAAGATGGCAGTGGGGTGGTGATAATGGTGGTGCTGCCAATATGTACCATCTGGAATTAGCCAGAGGCGGATCTGATATTAATTTGGCCCTTTAAGAGCTAAAATTTACTGAATTTTTGTTTTAAGAAAAACAGTTTTCACAGGAAATGACGGCACACGCTGAAACATTGGAATTTAGGGTTAACAAGTAAATAGGCGTAAAGTTCGGCCGGGACAAACTTTGGATACCCAACACCTCGGGTATATTTGTAAACCACCTTTCATTATAATCCGGTGAAAAATGCATAATTTATAGCAGCATTTATTAAAATATGGTCCGATTTGAACCAAATTCGACACGGATATTGAGTGGTCTAAGTACAAGTACAAGTAATTGATCAATTTTGTAAAACAAAATATTGGCCTTTTTGGTAGCTTTATACAAATATAGACCGATTTGAATCATATACGATATGGATGTCGAAAAGCCTAACATAAGTCACTGTGTCAAATTTCAGCAAAATCGGATTATAAATGTGCTTTTTATGGGACCAAGACATTAAATCGAGAGATCGGTCTATATGACAGCTATATCCAAATCTGAACTGATCTGGGCCAAAGTGAAGAGGATTAACGAAGGGCCCAAATTGACTCACTGTCCGGAATTTCGACGAAATCGAATAATAAATGCGTCTTTTATGGGCCCAAAACCTTAAATAGAGAGATCGGTCTATATGGCAGCTATGTCCAAATCTGAACTGATCTGGGCCAAAGTGAAGAAGAATGTTGAAGGGCCTAACACAACTCACTGTCAAGTCAAGATCCCAGATCCGTATATATAGCGGTTATATCAGGCTATGGACCGATTGAAACCATATTTAGCACAACTATTGGATGTCATAGCAAACCAAATTGGATGAAAATTGCGCCCTCTAGTGACTCAAGAAGTCAAGATCCCAGATCGGTATGTATGGCATTTATATCAGGTTATGGACCGACTTAAACCATATTTAGCACAACTGTTGGAAGTCATAGCAAAACACTTTATGCAAAATTTTAGCCAAATTGGACGAAAATTCCGCTCTCTAGTGGCTCAAGAAGTCAAGACCCAGGTTCGGTATATATTGCAGCTACATCAGGTTATGGACCGATTTAAGCCATATTTAACACAACTGTTGGAAGTCATAACCAAACATTTTGTGCAAAATTTTAGCCAAATTGGATGAAAATTGCACCCACTAGTGGCTCAATAAGTCAAGACCCAAGATCGGTTTATATGGCAGCTATATCAAAACATAGACCGATTTAGCCCATTTACAATCCCAACTGACCTACACTAATAAGAAGTATTTGTACCAAATTTCAAACGTCTAGCTTTACTCCTTCGAATGTTGGCGTGCTTTCGACAGACGGACGGACAGACGGACTGCTAACTTAAAATGTCATGACGATCAAGAAAAACTTCTGTCAAACCAGCAAAAATTAAAGCTTTTAGGAACCGAACAAGGATGATCGGATGATGAGACCGGTTCACATGGGTGCTATATCAGGTTATAGACGGATTTGGACCGTATTTGGCAAAGTTGTTGGAAATCGTAACATTACACTACATACAAAATTTCAGCTAAATCGGGGGCTCATATTGTATTTTTATGGGTTTATATGGGAGCTATATCAGGATATAGGCCAATTTAAACCGTACTTGGCACAGTTGTTGAAATTCCTAGCAGACACCTAGGTGCAAATTTCAGCCAAATCGGAAATTTGCGGCTTGTTAGGGCTCAAGAAATCAAATTGTAATCTTCAACGACCTACATCAATGTTAAGTATCTGTACCAAATTTCAAGAGGCCAGCTTTACGCGTTCACCGCTGTCGTGATTTCGACAGACGGACGGACGGACCGACATGGTAACATCGACAGAAAACGACGACTTTATGGGGTCTTAGACGAATATTTCGAGGTGTTACAAACGGAATGACTAGATTAATATACCCCCATCCTATGGTTGAGGGTACAAAAAGAAGGTTCGGATATTAATCCGCCCCATGCAACTATGGACATACACTTTTGCCAGTAATCGGCTTGTTGTGAGCTTTAAGTACTAAAAAAGCAACGTCTAAACTTTTTTTTTGTTTCTCTTTCGAGACGAGCTGAATGATCGCAGACGCAAATGGAAAATGAAAGCCAAAGATAGCAACGCACACCAACCACTATGGGACGCGTTTCGTCTTTGGTTAGAAGACTTTTCAATCATATTAGGTGTGGCTTTAAGGGCCGTGCGTTGGTATGTTGTAGTTGAATCGTATTAATAGCGAACACGCATCTATGATTCAATTACCACATTAACATCGCTCGACAACCCTGTCTATTAGCTGTACTTTTTCCCAATGTATGTATTTTTGTGCAATGACAGACATTCTGTTTGTGTCGAATTACACTTCTTCCGTAATACTTTGTTCATCTGTTGGAAATTGTATTCATGGCTTCGAACGCTACGACAACGGCAATGGCTCTCGCTGTTGCTATGACTTGCGCACTGATTTTCCTTAACTGAACTAGTAGTGCTGTGTCCCGTTATGGTACCAAAAGCTATACTAACCTCCTTATTACTTTCTTTCGGTAATAGCCTCTACCTCTTACCATCCGGATCAAACCATAAGATTTTCGCCGTCCTACCGACTATCTCGCTGTTCCACAAGGCTTCGGGTTAACTAAGTTTATTGACGGCTGTCCTCTAGCCTTCACCGCCAAATCGTTAGCTCTTTCATTCCACCGTACTCCGTAATGGCCCGGCACCCAAACGATGCAGATTGTGGCATCTTCAAAAAAGGAGTTAATCTCCTTCTTACACTGTAAGACTGTTCGCGACCTTACCGTCCTGGTTGTTATTGCCGTTATGGTAATTTTTCTGTCAGTAAAGATGTTCAAAATCGACGTCCTTGCGTTAGCACCACACAACTTCACGCATTCCGTGATCGCCCGGATCTCCGCCTGCAGGATCTTATTATGGTCAGGCAGTCTAAAACAGATCTCAGTCCCTGGGCTCTCAATGTAAACTCCCAGGCCCACTCTGTTCTCTAGCTTAGATCCATCCGTGTAACATGAACTACCCGATGGTAATTTTGGGGTTCCGTTAGCCCAAGACTGTGCCGTTGGAAGCAGTGCCCCGCACTCGACCTCAAGTGTCGTCTCAGGTATCCGATCGCAAAACTCTTACCTTCCTTCCAGGTTTCCTTTCGTCACCTCTATTATAACGGGATGGTATGAGCTGCTTACATCCTCAATCCATTCTCCCATCGCTTTACGTCTCATAGCCGCAGTAGCTGACTCACGCATAATCTGTATGTCAATGGGTCGCATATCTAGAATAGTCTCCAGTGCCCTAGTGAGCGTGGTTCTCATCGCTGCGCCTATGTCAAGACAACATGTTCCAGAACCTGTTGTATGGTCCTTATGTTGCACTTTTTCTCCATAGCAGTCCACCAAACTACTGAGGCTTAAGTAAGTATCCTCGTATTCAGGCCCCGTTTCGAGCCTACGGCCCATCTCCATAGTGACCAACATCTGTGAGCCTTTTCAGTACGCAACTGAATGTGACACTTCCAATTAAGTTTCCTATCCAAGATCACTCCTAAGTATTTGACCTTGTCAGTTATCGAAATCGTTTTGTTGAGGAAAAGTGATGCGTCACATTTCCTTCCTCGTGAACAGGCATGTTTTAGTTTCCTCTGGGTTAACATTGAGACCCCTTGGTCTAGCCCAGTCATATGCCATATGCAAGACCTTTTCGGCCCATCTGCATAGCTGTTTCGGATTCTTAGCTTTTAAAAGTATTTTAACATCGTTTGCGTAGTAGAGGTTTTCAAATCCCTCTTCAGTCAGCACACGTAAAAGGTCATTTATGGTGGTCACCCAAAGTAGTGGCGATAAAATAGAACCTGTGTTGTGCCGTCCGCCACTTTCTCCCTTATATATACAGGGTGGCTGATGAAAGCCGCTACCAAAAAAAAATGTAATAACTTTTTTTCTATTTAATAATAATAATTTAATAATTAATTTAATTAATTAATTAATTAATTTAATTAATAATAATTTAATAATTAATTTAATAATTTAATTTAACATGAATAAAAGAAAAATGTATTCCATACACCGAAAAAAAAATGTAGCAATATTCATCATTGTAGCAATATTCATCAGCCACCCTGTATGTCATGGAACCCGCAATTTATCCACCTATTAGTTAGCATATGGTTTATCCAGTCTCTTAGGACCTGGTCCACCCAGTACTGGTCTAAGGATTGGATCAGAGTGTTGGTCCACCCAATGTTAAACGTCCCCTCGATGTCAATGCAAACCGCCAATGTGAGCGTTTTGGCATCGAAGGATTCTTCTATTTTATGCACAATCTCGTGCAGGGGAGTCTCCACTGACCTTCCCTTGACATAGGCATGCTGTTTGTATTTGAGCAGTTCGCTATTTATCATGGTGTAAAATTTGTTTGTCTTATTTCCAATTTTTTTACCGGTTGGCCCACTGTGGGAAGTTATAAACTTCAAAATGAATATAGCCCCATCCTACTGTAGTGGCTGCAATTTTCAGTTTCTTTTATATCGGACTAGAAACACCAATTCGAACATCCTTAGGTTCTTCCTCAATACATTCCCTTACCCTCCATCTCGAAGATAATATTTTCTTGATTACCACCGTATGTTCTATAGGGGCCCTCTTCAAACGTTTTTTCAATCCGCCCTCGTATATTTTCAAATATCTATACAAATCACACACGCATACGCATACACACACACACAAAAGCCCACTTTAGTTTTACTCAGAATTGAACATAGCACAGAAGTAATACAACGCACCATGGGATAGAATCGAAAAAAAATTCTAAAAATCTGGCGTTTGAAAACGGGTAGAGATATCTCTTTGAAATTATAAATGGTTAGAGCTGAGGTGTTAGCAAGATCAAAAGCACATTTTCAAGGCCCTAAGCGGTGCGGGCGGCTCCTGACAGGGCTCTAAATTTGGCCACCTCGGCATCTTTATCTTCCTTTCTGGTCCGATTTCTAACAAATTTTTTGCCGGATAGTGCACAAAAATTACGACATCAAAGTCTGCTTTAGGTATACAATATCTATGCAGGTCTCAAGGGATTTCAAATATCATCAAGGTATCTGTACGAGTATCCGTTTTCAAATTTCAAATTCCTTTTAGTAGTTTTTTTTTTCGATTGCATCCCATTGTGCAACGTTTCATAACAACGGTAAGTTGTGTACAATTGTTGTGGTTTCTCTTAGTACTTAATTATTTTTCTGTTTCATAAAAGAAGCCCAGAAAAATTCCCCTGTTCCGTGTTCCCCTTTCTTTTTTCGTTTCTTTTTTTTTTTGGGTTAAAGGAGTTTATTGCTTGTTTCTAGTCTGGCACATCGGCATCGTTGGCGGCAAAACAAAGTCAGTGGGCTGTAATGACATTATAAATACTGCCACTTTACTGGATTCATTGTTGGTCAGAGTTTACCTTTATTGCTTGCTTGTATTTGGATAACAAAAGTTGGCTGGTAATGTAGGGGCTTCCGAAAGTTTGAGACATAGAAATTGTCTAAAATATGTTGAAATTTTAACATTAGGATTTGGATAAGATAAGAAATAGGATAAGGATAAAGTTATCCCTAACAATGAGGATGCGGATAAAAGCGAAAGTTGATGCTGACGATAAGTGGAAAGTAAAGGTAAAGGATGACGATAAGCAAGGGGTGAACATGAGGAAAACAATAGCAGAAAGATAAGAAATGGATTACAGTAAGAATAAGAATAACGATGAGTATAGCGGTAAATGTAAGCAAAGCACAAGGATACGGATAAGATGAGGTACAAATAGGACCAGGATGGGTATAAATTTAAGGAACAGGTATTGATGGTAAGGGTAAGGGTAAGGGCAAGGATAAGGATAAGGATAAGGATAAGGATAAGGATAAGGATAAGGATAAGGATAAGGATAAGGATAAGGATAAGGATAAGGATAAGGATAAGGATAAGGATAAGGATAAGGATAAGGATAAGGATAAGGATAAGGATAAGGATAAGGATAAGGATAAGGATAAGGATAAGGATAAGGATAAGGATAAGGATAAGGATAAGGATAAGGATAAGGATAAGGATAAGGATAAGGATAAGGATAAGGATAAGGATAAGGATAAGGTTAAGGATAAGGATAAGGATAAGGATAAGGATAAGGATAAGGATAAGGATAAGGATAAGGATAAGGATAAGGATAAGGATAAGGATAAGGATAAGGATAAGGATAAGGATAAGGATAAGGATAAGGATAAGGATAAGGATAAGGATAAGGATAAGGATAAGGATAAGGATAAGGATAAGGATAAGGATAAGGATAAGGATAAGGATAAGGATAAGGATAAGGATAAGGATAAGGATAAGGATAAGGATAAGGATAAGGATAAGGATAAGGATAAGGATAAGGATAAGGATAAGGATAAGGATAAGGATAAGGATAAGGATAAGGATAAGGATAAGGATAAGGATAAGGATAAGGATAAGGATAAGGATAAGGATAAGGATAAGGATAAGGATAAGGATAAGGATAAGGATAAGGATAAGGATAAGGATAAGGATAAGGATAAGGATAAGGATAAGGATAAGGATAAGGATAAGGATAAGGATAAGGATAAGGATAAGGATAAGGATAAGGATAAGGATAAGGATAAGGATAAGGATAAGGATAAGGATAAGGATAAGGATAAGGATAAGGATAAGGATAAGGATAAGGATAAGGATAAGGATAAGGATAAGGATAAGGATAAGGATAAGGATAAGGATAAGGATAAGGATAAGGATAAGGATAAGGATAAGGATAAGGATAAGGATAAGGATAAGGATAAGGATAAGGATAAGGATAAGGATAAGGATAAGGATAAGGATAAGGATAAGGATAAGGATAAGGATAAGGATAAGGATAAGGATAAGGATAAGGATAAGGATAAGGATAAGGATAAGGATAAGGATAAGGATAAGGATAAGGATAAGGATAAGGATAAGGATAAGGATAAGGATAAGGATAAGGATAAGGATAAGGATAAGGATAAGGATAAGGATAAGGATAAGGATAAGGATAAGGATAAGGATAAGGATAAGGATAAGGATAAGGATAAGGATAAGGATAAGGATAAGGATAAGGATAAGGATAAGGATAAGGATAAGGATAAGGATAAGGATAAGGATAAGGATAAGGATAAGGATAAGGATAAGGATAAGGATAAGGATAAGGATAAGGATAAGGATAAGGATAAGGATAAGGATAAGGATAAGGATAAGGATAAGGATAAGGATAAGGATAAGGATAAGGATAAGGATAAGGATAAGGATAAGGATAAGGATAAGGATAAGGATAAGGATAAGGATAAGGATAAGGATAAGGATAAGGATAAGGATAAGGATAAGGATAAGGATAAGGATAAGGATAAGGATAAGGATAAGGATAAGGATAAGGATAAGGATAAGGATAAGGATAAGGATAAGGATAAGGATAAGGATAAGGATAAGGATAAGGATAAGGATAAGGATAAAGATAAAGATAAAGATAAAGATAAAGATAAAGATAAAGATAAAGATAAAGATAAAGATAAAGATAAGGATTAGTTCCGGAATCAATATTATGTACCCCCCACCAGGATCGTATTTGTCATTAATTCTTTGCACGATATCTGTTTTAAGACAAAGAAAGAATGATGGATGAGAATTTTTGTGCTATGGAAATATATTAAGTTAAGGCTTGATTAAGACCATAATTGAATTGTTTGTTGGAGACTATAGTAGAAGTCATTGCATAAAATTTCAGCCAATTTGGAAAAGAATTGCGCTCCAAACTGCCTCAAGAAATAAAACAAGGAAATCGGTTTATATGAGAGCTATACCAGGCTATAGAGTGATTCAGATCATATTTGACAAGCATATTGAAGGTCGTGGTAAAATCCGTTGTGTACAATTTCCAACCAAATCAGTTAGCAACTGCGCCCTCTAGTGGCTCAGAATGTCAAGATCAAAGATTGGTTTATATAGTAGCTATATCCGTATTCGCAAATTATGCCCCTCTAAATTATGACCAGTCGTTTGGCATCATTGGGGTCAAGCGTTTTTTTTGGATTTATGTTCTTATTAAATCATATATTGTTTCTTATTAAATCATATATAGACTCCAAAACGGCTGAACCGATTACCTTGAAATTTTTGAAGATTGTGTAGGTTGGTCTGGAAGAAATCATAGGCTATATAATTTGTTGATATCGGAAGGGGGGCGGACCCTCCCCCTTACCCCAAAAGTACTACCCAAAAAAAAAGTGGACCGATCTGGACAATATGGGATTCAAGAGTAGAGTACGAATTTCATAATAAAAGTTGGGTCCAAGGGCCCCCCAGTCCCAAAACCCCCTCAAAATAGGTCTATATGATGATCATGACAAAATAGGCTTTATAATTTATTGATAACGGAAGGGGGCGGACCCTCCACCGTTAACCCAAAAACACCACCCAAATAAGTACTACCCAAAAATAAAAGTGGACCGATCGGGGTAATATGAGATTCAAATGAAAGGTATTTAAGAGTAGAGTACGAATTTTATAATAAAAATTCGATCCAAGTACCTGGGGGGCCGTCCCAGCTCCAAAACCCCTTTAAATAGGTTTATTTGAGGATTATTACAAAATGGGACTCAAATGAAAGGTATTTGGGAGTAGATTACGAATATGGTCAGGAAGTAGGAATAGGCTTTATAATTTATTGATAACCGAAGGGGGCGGACCCTTCACCGTTACCCCAAAAACGCCACCCACAATCAATAGTGGACCGATAAGGACAATATGGGTATCAAATGAAGAGTATGCGGTAGTAGAAAACGAATCTGGCATAAAACTTCATGTTGAAGTATAGAAGGCTACCCCATCCCCACAAAAACGACCAAAATGGGTACATTCGCCAATCATGGATATATGAGACTCGGTTTGTTTGTTCCGTATGTCTGGAAGGAAAGATAGGCTATAAAATTTCTTTATATTGGAAGGGGGCGGACCCTCCCCCTTATAGAAAAAAACACAACCCCTAAACAATAGTGGATCGATCGGTGCAATATAGGCATCTAATGAAAGGCATTGGAGAGTAGAATTCGAATATGGTATTAAAATATGAGTCAAAGTGCCCAAGGGGCCGCTCCAACCACAAAACTACCCCAAAAGACATTTTGGATGTTCATTTCAATATGGGGCTCAAATGAATAGTATTCCGGAGTAGATATCGAATCTGGCATACAAAATCAGATCAAAGTATAGGGGGTCACGCCACCCCTCAAAAACGCCATTAGACCCATTAAGACTAAATGATACATGGCTGAACCGATTTTCTTCAAATTTTCATAGATTGTGTACGTTTGTCTGGAAGGAAACATAGGCTATAGAATTTTTAGATATCGGGTGAGGGCGGGCTCTCCCCCTTACCCCAAAAATGCCGCCACGAAAGTTGTTCGATGAGCACAATGAGGATACCAAATAAAAGATATTGGAGAGTAGAATACGAATATGGTATTAAAATTTGGATCCAAGTACCCAGCGGGCCCCCCCAACCCAAAAACACCTCTAAACAGATATATTCGAAGTTCATGTCAACATTGGACTCAAATGAAAAGTATTAGGCGTTATATTACAAATATGGCATAAAACATTAAGTCCAAGAAATGGGAGGTCGCCCACCCCCAAATATCTCCAAATCTGCATATTAGCCGACCATGGATATAAGGGACTCAAATGAAAGGGGGTAGATTGCGAATATGGGATTAAAATTTGCGTTAGAGTCAAAGTGGCGCTTTTCCTTCTAAAGTCAAATGGGTTATTTGACCCATTATGACAATATGGGACTCAAATGAAAGGCATTTGAGGATAGAAAACGAATTTGATATCCAATTTTGGAGCCAAGTGCTTTGGGGTACACCCCTAAACTGAAGTTATTGGGTTGCCCAAAAAGTAATTGCGGATTTTTCATATAGTCGGCGTTGACAAATTTTTTCACAGCTTGTGACTCTGTAATTGCATTCTTTCTTCTGTCAGTTATCAGCTGTGACTTTTAGTTTGCTTTAGAAAAAAAGTGTAAAAAATATATTTGATTAAAGTTCATTCAAGTTTTATTAAAAATGCATTTACTTTCTTTTAAAAAATCCGCAATTACTTTTTGGGCAACCCAATAATTTCTGTTGGGAAAAAAGAACGAATTTGATATCGTTTGTCAATGCACAGTGCCGGTGGCCGACTCATCCCCAGCCCTAAAACACCCTTCAAACGGTTCATATTTACCATGGCCATGGCAATATGAGGTTCAAATTAAAGGGATTTGGACGTGCAGCACAAATTTGATATCCATATTTGAGTCGAAATGTCTGAGGTGACATCCCTCCCCTTAAACCCTAATTACCCTAATTTTTAAAAAACACAAGAAACCTAGAAGGGCCAAACTTCTCTCACATCAATGAGTGCTTTCCGATTCAAGATGAAACTCAATGATAAGGGACTTTTTTTTATAGCCGAGTCCAAACGGCGACCCGCAGTGCGACACCTCTTTAGGGAAAAAAAGAGTTAAAGAAGGCGCAGCGGAGCGGTCCCGTTTCGGCTAGAAATTAATAACCGTTACGCGAAGATTGCGAGTATTTTGATTTGGTTTACAATCTTGGTCGGTAGGAAATTATTTTGATAGGTTTAAGGATAAGGATAAGGATAAGGATAAGGATAAGGATAAGGATAAGGATAAGGATAAGGATAAGGATAAGGATAAGGATAAGGATAAGGATAAGGATAAGGATAAGGATAAGGATAAGGATAAGGATAAGGATAAGGATAAGGATAAGGATAAGGATAAGGATAAGGATAAGGATAAGGATAAGGATAAGGATAAGGATAAGGATAAGGATAAGGATAAGGATAAGGATAAGGATAAGGATAAGGATAAGGATAAGGATAAGGATAAGGATAAGGATAAGGATAAGGATAAGGATAAGGATAAGGATAAGGATAAGGATAAGGATAAGGATAAGGATAAGGATAAGGATAAGGATAAGGATAAGGATAAGGATAAGGATAATGATGAGGATATGTATATATATAAGGCTGAGGACAGGGATAAATATAAGTATAAAGGCAAGAATACGTATTTTAACCCAAACAGGATACCAAATTGGAATTGGACCAGTTTACGATGTCCGTGCTGCTGTCTCTCCTTCTGTCTGTTGTTATTACGCATAAATCCTGTTAGATTCTACTGCCTATTCTTACCAAAAGTCCACTTTTGTTTGTCCACAGACACATACCACAGTAACCATGACTCCTCAACGCTAATCCGAGCTTGTTACCTACTCAGCCGAAGGGCCGCCTTATTAAAAAACATTAAGCAATTATCCTGAATATTGATGATTCATATAAGCTTTTTGCTAATAGGTATTGTAAATTATACATTTATAGGGTGCACCATAGTTCCTAGTGAATTAATTGATGGCTTATGTTTTGTTAGTACTTACCCGTCTTATTTGCTATTAAAGAAGTTTTGTGCATAGTAGACTAGCATAATTGGTCTCGAGGGCGAGTTGTTTTCTTTTTGTTTTTACGCTTCCATTTTGTGGCGGCCGTTGTGTTATGCTGCGATACGGTGGTGGTGTAAGGCAATTTCCAAATGAATTTTATGTGGGCCCCATAAATTACTACGAAATACTACAACTATTTTGTGAAATAAGCACAGAAAAATTATTCTTGGTTAATTTTATGAGGTTGTGTGGTCTGGCCAAAGAAATAACACGAAGAAAGTTACTTGTTTTACTCAAGGAAACCGAACAAAATTTACGTGTATGTTAATAATTAATGTTTTAATAAGGTTTCCGTTGATATATTAAGGAAACTGCTATAGCAGGAAGGAATATGGTAGCCAGCTAATTAGAGTAGCTTTATAATAGAAATGGAGTAATTATCAAGAAATGGGTATTATATTTATGTTAACCCTTAAGGACGGTAATAAAATAATAACAATAATTTTTGTTAATTGAAATTTTTTGTTTAGACTTTGTGGTGCTTACCAATGTAGCAATGGTTCGATACTGTTGGGTATACAGATCCAGGAACTCTGCTACTGAGTCTGAGTCGAGTGAGTCTGGCTGGGCAGTTAAACAGGCGACATGTATCGTTTGGTATCCGGTCACAGTAGGGATATACGTCCTGCACGTTGGCATCAAGCCTTGCATTGTAGGAGTTGAGGCGGCTGCATACACTGGATGGTTATTGAGCTGGAACTGCTCTGGAACATTAGCTGGGCTGACTGAAGCCACGACAAGTGTGTATGGTGATGGCATGCAAACCCATTGTTGTACTATGCAGTCTGCCAAAACCATTCTGATGCCCATGCAAACTTGCTAATGAACATTCCACTAAGGAACTAGGGCAAACTTCTCACATATCACTGAGTGCTGTCCGATTCCAATTTTAAGCTCAATGATAAGGAGCCTCCTTTTTATAGCCGAGTCCGAACGGTGTGCAGCAATGTGACACCTCTTTTTAACAAGCCATGGTACCACACTCAATGTAGGTTATACCCACCATTGGGAGGGTACAACCATCGCTGAAACTTTTTTCTGATGTTCTCGCCAGAATTCGAACCCTGGTGTTTAGCGCCATAGACGGACATGCTAACCTCTAAGCTACGGTGGCCTACATGGTGCTCGGCGAAGGGAAATTCTCCAATGAGGCTCGGGAGGAGTAGTCCCTCAAGCGTCCTGGCTACTGGTGAGAGAAGGGAGATCGGTTTCTACGACTCCCCCTTAATAGGTTCCTATCCAGGATTCAGTTTTGGAATCACCTCCACCCACTTTCCAGACATCGGGTACTAAAAGAGTGTTCAAATCAAGTTAAGGACATTTGTAAGGTACTCGACTCCATTTAGATCCAGATTCTTCAGCTTCAGTAGAGATTCCGCCATGGCCCAATGCCCTGGATGACTTAACGCTACGGATGACTTGACGCCACGGATGACTTGACGCCACGGATAACTTGACGCCACGGATGACATTCGTAGCTTCGTCCGAGGTAAACTGAAATGGCTGTCTTTCGCCTCGGAGACCACAGATACGACGAATGCGATATCACTCTCGGAATGCACAGCAAATTGACGGTTGAACCACGCGGCGTGCTCTACGGGTCAGTCACAGTTACGTCATCAAAAGTGGCTAAGGTCCTGTCATCCCATCTAGCGGGGTTAGAGAATGACTTAACAGTAGACTACAGCGTGCACAAGCTGGTACCTAAGTTGCATTGCTTCATCCCCACTCATCGTGAAGAACATAAAGCATTCAATCTGCTTTGTCAAAGCTATGCCCCGCTGGCACAAAAGGTGATGCTTGTTAAGGTCTACCAGAACCAGACGATTATGGCCAGAGAGTAGCTCACATATGTCGAGCTTGTAAGCTGGAGCATTAACTGGTTCACAACAACCAACCGGCGGTATGTACACGTTGAATAGCTCTATTTCGACATTAACGGACCTGACTACTAACACTAAACTCTCCATGTTGAAGGTTCTATACTGCACGTTGTGGTGTATCACATTGTGTCCGTGACAACTGTGTAGGCTGCTGGTTTTGGTCAGCTATATCTCCTTAATCACTGTAACAAAAATGTTCTTCCGACTCAAAAAATCTATTATTGAGTCGGTCTTGCCTTGGAGACCATAGCAATTCAATTGCAAGAAAGATACACTTCCCGGCAATATTGGGGCTAGAGTGATGCTGTTGCGTATATTGACACATGGGAGAGGTTGGAGGGCATACAACGAGGACGCAGAATTCGGCGACGATTACGCTTGTGTCCTGCTACTGCCTATGTTCGCCCAGGACCTTGCAACGTATTCCGTACGACGTTAGGCCAGAGCAAGATCGGTAACGTACCCACTCCATGCAACGGTTACACCTCACCGACACAGACCAATAATATTTGCGGTTCTGGCATACTAAAAAGTCTCCTGATTCGATTTTTATAACTACCACTAATCATTCCGATGGTAACACCTCGAAATATTCATATAAGACGCCATAAAGTATATATATTTATGACCGTCTCGACGTTCTGAGTCGATGTAGCCATGTCCATCCATCTGTCGAAATCACGATAGCGGTCTAACGCTTAAAGGTAGCAGCCTGAAATTTTGCACAGATACTTAATATTGATTTAGGTCCTTGGGGATTGCAAATTGGCTACATCGGTACAGATTAAGGTATAGCTCCCATGTAAACCGATCTCCAGATTTGACTTCATGAGCCCTTACAAGCCGCAATTTTTGTTCGATTTGGCTGAAATATTGCATGGGAAGCTCTGTTGTGACTTCCAACAACTATGCTACGTACGGTCTGATTCGGTGTATAACCTGATATAGCTTCCATATAAACCGATCTCCCGATTTGACTTCTTGAGCCCCTGGAAGCCGTAATTCATGTCCGATTTAGCTGAAATTGTGCATGTAGTGTTTCTTTATGACTTTCAACAACTGTTCTGGCCATACTCAATTGGAAGTTGGAGACCATAGAATAAGTCATTGTACCGTACAATGACGTATTCTATGGCCTCCAACTTCCAATTGAGTATGACCAGATTCACTTCGTAATCTCACATAAATCCAATAGCATAGAAAATATTTCCAATTTTCTTTTCTTTACCTTTAAAGAGATACCGGGCAAAGAACTTCGCAAATGCGATCTATGGGGGAGGTTATGTAAGATTTGGCCCGACCGAACTTAGCACGTTTTTATACCCTCCACTATACGAAGGGGGGTACACTAACTTCGTCATTACGTTTGTAGCACCACGAAATATGCGTCTAAGACCCCATAAAGTATATATATTCTTGATCGTCGAGACATTTAAGTCGATCTAGCCATGTCCGTCCGTCAGTCCATCCGTTTGTCCGTCCATCCGTCTGTCCGTCCATCCGTCTGTCCGCCCATCCGTCTGTCCGTCCATCCGTCTGTCTGTCCGTTCGTCCATCCGTCTGTCGAAAGCACGCAAACTTTCGAGGGAGTAAGGCTACATGCTTGAAATTTTGCACAAATACTTCTGATTAGTGTAGGTCGATTGGAATTGTAAATGGGTCAAATCAGATCATGATCGATCATGGGTCTTGACTTCTTGTGCTTCTAGAAGACGCAATTCTTATTCGATTTGGCTGAAATTTTGCACGTGATGTTTTGGTGTTACTTCCGACAACTTTGCCAGGTATGGTCAAAATCCGTTGATAATCTGATATAGCTGCCATAAAAACCGACCATGTGTCTTGACTTCTTGAGCCTCTAGAGGGCGCAATTCTTATCCGTTTGGAATGAAATTTTGCATTAAGTGTTTTGTTATGATATACAACAACTATGCCACGTATGATCCAAATCGGTCTAAAACCTGATATAGCTGTCATATAAACCGATCTTGGGTCTTGACTTTTTGAGCCTCTAGAGGGCGCAATTCTTATCCGATTTGACTGAAATTTCGCACGACTTGTTTTAATATCACTTCCAACAACTATGCTAAGTATGGTTCAAATCGGTCTATAACCTGATATAGCTGCCATATAATCCAATCTGGGATCTTGAATTCTTGAGCCTCTAGAGAGTCCAATTCTCATCCGATTTGGCGCAGATTTTGTACAATGGCTTCTCCTATGGCCTTCAACATACGTGTGCAATATGGTCTGAATCGATCTATAGCTTGACACAGCTCCCATATGAACCGATCTCCCGATTGCTTCTTGAGCCCCGAATAGGACTATAACTGGATATAGCTCCTCCTCCTCAGTCCATATTCAATATTCTTCATTTGCCTAAAAAGAAATACTGCGCAAAGAACTCGCCAGATGCGATCCATGGTGGAGGGTATATAAGATTCGGCCCGGCCGAACTTAGCACGCTCTTACTTGTTATGCCTAAGAAGAGATGCCGGGAAAAGAACTCGCCAGATGCGATCCATGGTGGAGGGTATATAAGATTCGGCCCGCCCAAACTTAGCACGCTTTTACTTGTTCTATTTGAAAATGTCATTCAAGGAACTTGACAAATGCGATCTATGGTGGAGGGTATGTAAGATTTGGCCCGCCCGAATTTGTCGTATACGTTATATGAATAAATAACGTATACGACACCAAGTCCAAGTCTGCGCCGAAAGAACTCATAAGACCCCAAATCTTTAAATTTAAATACAATTGAAATATGAAACTTCAGTTCCATACAATTCTCGATTGATTGTTTCACGTAGCTTAGGGAGAAAATAAAATATAAAAATTAAACACTGAATGTTAACACTACAAACGACTCAAATATGCCTTCGGTGCCTGTGATTAAAATCCGGAAGAACGTCTGCATGTTTTTCCGCTCAACTCTTTCGCTGTTTTAATGGCTTATAATCCAGTTTTGCTTTTTTATTCTCCGCCACTTGCTACAGCTGTTGGCTGCTTGCAAGTACGTGTTTGAAATCTTAAATATATTGTCGCTTGCAATGTTTTATACTTGGATTTGTGTCACTTCCGGTGCCCTTACTACCACCACCACCAACAACATTGGACGAAACTGATTGGCTTAATCTCTGCAGCAATACGATTTGTGGTATTACTAACGGACCGATTTTATGGCCAAACAACTACAGCAGCAGCGGAGCCCCCTTAGAAGTCACCAGATACAAGTGTCGTTTAATCGTTAAAATTGACTATAAAAATGCTGTCGCAACATTTTAGTTTGCCTTCGAGCTCAGTGTCTTTGGTGTGGCACCGTGAGCCAAAGAGAGTAGATCAAATTTTAACAAACAAATGTTTTGTATCGTCAGTTTATAGCAAATCTTGCCCATGTCATCGTTCTATAAGGGAGGGAGTTGTGGTTGTATAGGGACAACCGAACAGTTGTGTAGGAGGAAAACGTGTCCGACATACAGAATGTTTTTTTTTTTTTTTCTGTTGTTCTTCTTTCAACCGGCACTTCTCGTGGAAAGAAATTAATTTAGGGTATGAAACGTGTTGCAAATTACAAGGAAGACAAGAGGAACAGGCATTAGGGCAATAAGGATTCATGGTGGTAAAAACACACCAGCAAAGAAATGAATCAAAAAAATCTTTGCTGTATTTTATCTGATTTAAATGTAAATTGTGGTAGTTAAAGATTGGGTAAACTCAAAGTAGGGAAAAATGGTGTAAAATGCAGAAGATTGAACTATAATGGCGCAATGACAGCATATAACGAGGATAATTCGGTCACTACCTCACTTCATAGTATAATGCAACACCTGAAAGAATTCCTTAGTTTAAGGAATTTGGGTTAACGTCGCACAGTGGGATGGGAAAAAATAAGTGGAAATAAGTCTGCCATTTTGAAACCGATAAAGATATCCTCATTTTACATGTTTATAGTTGAGATATTATCCAGTTTATATGCAAAATATCAGGTCTATAGAGGTCCCAGGAGCCCATTGGTTGGACCTTCAAAGTCGGTCACCTAAATTATGTTGAAGCTGTCAAAAGCGTATTTATAGTCCGATTTTCAAATTTTGTTTTGCTGGAAAGTGCTTAAAAAGCCCTAGAAAAACAGCCCTATATGTGCGGGATATCGTTTATATTGTCCAAGAAATTTGGCTAAACATTTCTTTTTTTTTGTTTGTTTCTCTTACGAGTCCAGCTCAATGATCGGAGATGCTAATGAAAAAGGAAAGCCAAAGACAGCAACACACACCAATCACTATGGGACGAGTTTCGTCTTTTGTTAGGAGACTCTTCAACCATATTAGGTGTGATGGCTTCAAGGTCCTTGTGTTGGTATGTTGTATTTGAATCGTGGTACATTAACCACGCTCGACAACCTTGTCTATTAGCTGTACTTTTTCCCAATGCATGCAGTTTTGTGTAATGACAGACTTTCTTTCTCAGGCAAATTACACTTCTTCCGTACTACACGTGATTTTGTGCATATGTTGAAAGTTGTATTGATGGCTTCCAACGACGTGTGCCTAGGTTCGTGCTTTGGTATGTCTAATGGGAGATCTGTGAAGTTCAATATTAGCATTTTTTATCAAAAATAAGTAAAAAGACGTTAAGTTCGGCCGGGCCGAACTTTGGATTCCCACCACCTTGGGTATATATGTTAAACACCTTTCATCAAAATCTGGCGAAAATTGCATACCTTATGCCCCATAGCAGTTATATCGAAATATGTTCCGGTTTGGACCAAATACCAAAAAATACAAGTCATTGTTCAATTGAGTATAACAAAAATTGGTCTTTTTAGTAGCTATATCTAAAAATAAACAGATCTGAACCATATACGACACGGATGTCGAAAAGCCTAACATATATCACAGTGCCAAATTTCAGTGAAATCGGATAAAAGGCGCATTTATAGCCTATTATGGGGCCAAGACTTTAAATCCAGATATCGGTCTACATGGCAACTATATTCAAATCTGAACCAAGTTGAGCCAAGGTGCAAAAAAAATGTCGCAAAGCCTAATACAACGCACTGTCCCAAATCTCGGTGAAATCGGAAAATAAATGCGCCTTTTATGGGCCCAAATGTTATATCGAGAGATCCGTCTATATGGCAGCTATATTCAAATCTGGACCGATCTAGGCCAAATTGAAGAAGAACGTCGAAGAGCCTAAAACAACTCACTGTCTCAAAATTGGACAATAAATGCCCTTTTTATGGCCCCAAAACCTAAAACCTAGAAATCGGTCTATATGGCAGCTATATCCAAATCTGGACCGATCTGTACCATATTGCACAAGTATGTCGATGGGCGTAACTTAACTCCCTGTCCTAAATTTTGGCGATATCAAACAATAAATGCACCTCTTATAGGCCCAAAACCTTAAATCGAGAGATCGGTCTCTATGGCAAATATATATATAAACCTGAACCGATCAGGGCCAAATTGAAGGAAGATGTCGATGGGCCTAAGACAACTCACTGCCCCAAATTTCCGCAAAATCTGATAATAAATGTGGCTCTTATGAGCCTAAAACCCTAAATCGGCGAATCGGTCTATATGGCAGCCATATCCAAATCTGGACCAATCTGAACCAAATTGTCGAAGAATATCAAAGGGCTTAACACAACTCACTGTCCCAAATTTCAGCAAAATCGGATGATAAATGTGGCTTTTATGGGCCTAAGATCCTAAATCGGTGGATCGGTCAGTATGGGGGCTATATCAAGGTAAAGTCCGATATAGCCCATCTATGCACAGTTTCAGCTCAATATGTCTATTTTTAATGACTGTAGCGTGATTTCAACAGACAGACGGACGGACATGGCTACATGGTCTTAGATTTTTACGCTGATCAAGAATATATATACTTTATAGGGACGGAAATGAATATTTCGATGTGTTGCAAAGGGAATGACAAAATGAATATACCCCCATCCTTCGGTGGTGGGTATAAAAATCTAGAAAGTAGCGAACAACAACTTTGAAATAGTCAGTAACTTTATCTACTGGCAAACATATTCTATTTTGGACTAAGTAAGCAGTTTAGAAACAAGGCCACATCTCGAGAGACGAAGATTACTCTATACAAGACACTGATACTACCCGTGCTGTCATATGGTTCTGAAGCATGGGTACTTATGAAAGCAGATGAGGCAGTACTTGGGGCATTTGAGGGAAAGATTCTTCATAAAATATATGGATCAATTTGCGCTAAGGGAGAATAAAGCCGACGTATGAACCACGAGCTGTATGAGCTCTATGACGACTGCTGCGTGGCTAGGTCATGTTGTCCGAATGGATGAAAAAGCTGTAGCAAAGAAGTCTTTTGAAGGCAAACCGGGAAGACCAAAAGCCTGATGGAAAGATCAAGTTGTGGGAGACACCTCGAAACTTAGTGTCAGAGATTTTAGAGTGAGCGCAGAAGATCGAGGCGCTTGGAACGCTATGGAACAAAGGTTCCGGCATAGCCAATTAAAATAAGTAAGTAATAGTCCGGGAGGCAACCGCAACGCAGAGGTTAGCATGGCCGTCTATGATGCTAATGCTGCGGTCGAATACTGGCGGAAACATTAGAAAAAATTTTCATTTATGTGGTACTATGCCATGTAAATACTTCTCCCAAAAAGTTGTTCGGACTCGACTATAACAAGTAGCTCCCTTATTATTGAGCTTAAACTAGAATCGGACAGAACTCATTGTTATGTGAGAAGTTTGCCCCTATTCCATAATAGAGTGTTCATGGGCAAATTTGCATTTGGGTGCTTTGAGTATCTTCCTAATGTGGTACACATACATACACTTTCACATTGGATCACTTTACACCTCGACCAAACTTGTTGAAATTTGTTCTTGTTTAAAATTCGTTAAATTGTTTATCCCTTTGTTTATTTGCATATATACTCTAAACTTAATATCGTTGATATGGAAAAACCAACAGCAATCAACTACTAATTAATGTGGCTGCATAGCGGAAACCTATGTTGACAATCAATTTGCTCTGAACTACTTTAAATGGATGTGTTTTAATTTTAGGCTTCATTTGATTTAATTTAATTTTCAAAATTAATTTCACGAAACCAAGTCATTTAAAATGCATAGAATTTTTTTTTTTTTTATATACCCTCCACCATAGGATGGGGGTATACTAATTTCGTCATTCTGTTTGTAACACCTCGAAATAAGTGCCTGAGAGACCCCAAAAAGTATATATATTCTTGATCGTCATGTCATTTTAAGTCGATCTAGCCATGTCAGTCCGTCCGTCTGTCCGTCCGTTTGTTTGTCTGTCGAAAGCACGCTAACTTCCGAAGGAGTAAAGCTAGCCGCTTGAAATTATGCACAAATACTTTCTATTAGTGTAGGTCGGTTGGTATTGTAAATGGGCCAAATCGGTCCATGTTTTGTTATAGCTGCCATATAAACCGATCTCGGGTCTTGACTTCCTGAGCCACTAGAGGGCGCAATTCTCGACCGATTTGACTGAAACTTTGCACGTGGTGTTTTGGTATCACTTCCAACAACTGTGCCATGTATGGTTCAAATCGGTTCATGTTTTGATATAGCTGCCATATAAACCGATCTTGTTTTAATATAGCTGCCATATAAACCGGTCTTGGGTCTAGACTTCTTGAGCCTCTAGAGGGCGCAATTCTCGACCGATTTGACTAAACTTTTGCACGTGGTGTTTTGGTATCACTTCCAACAACTGTACCAAGTATGGTTCAAATCGGTCCATAGTTTGATATAGCTGCAATATAAACCGATCTTGGGTCTTGACTTCTTGAGCCTCTAGAGGGCGCAAATCTAGACCGATTTGGCTGAAATTTTGCACGTGGTGTTTTGGTCTCACTTCCAACAACTGTGCCATGTATGGTTTAAATCGGTTTAGGTTTTGATATAGCTGCCATATAAATCGATCTTGGGTCTTGACTTCTTGAGACTCTAGAGTGCGCAATTTTCGACCGATTTGGCTGAAACTTTGCACGTGGTGTTTCGGTATTACTTTCAACATCTGTGCCTAGTATGGTTCAAATCGGTTTAGGTTTTGATATAGCTGCCATATAAATCGATCTTGGGTCTTGACTTCTTGAGCCTCTAGAGAGCGCAATTCTCGACCGATTTGACATGGAATTTGCACGTAGTGTTCTGGTATCACTTTCAACAACTGTGCCAATTATGGTTCAAATCGGTCCATATTTTGATATAGCTGCTATATAAATCGATCTTGGATCTTGACTTCTTGAGCCTCTAGAGAACGCATTTCTCGACCGATTTGACTGAAATTTTGCACGTGGTGTTTTGGTATCACTTCCAACAACTGTGCCATGTATGGTTTAAATCGGTCCATGTTTTGATATAGCTGCCATATAAATCGATCTCGGATCTTGACTTCTTGAGCCTCTAGAGAGCGCAATTCTCGACCGATTTGACTGAAATTTTGCGCGTGGTGTTTTGGTATCACTTCCAATAACTGCGCTAAGTATGATTGAAATCGGTTCATAATCTGGTATAGCTGTCATATAAACCGATCTTGGATCTTGATTTCTTGAGCCAATAGAGCGCGCAATTCTCATCCGATTGTGCTGAAATTTTGCATGAGGTGTTTTGTTATGACTTCCAATAACTGTGCTAAGTATGATTGAAATCGGATCATAGACCTATATAAACCGATCTGGGATCTTGACTTCTTGAGCTTCTATAGGGCGCAATTCTCATCCGATTTGGCAGAAATTTTGTACAACGGTTTCTCTCGTGACCTTCAACATACGTGTCTAATATGGCCTGAATCGATCAATAGCTTGATATAGCTCCCATATACCTTTCTCCCGATTTTGCTTCTTGATCCCCTACAAGGCGCAATTCTTATCCGAATGAACTGAAATATTGCACAATGACTTCAATGTTCAGCATTCATTTATGGTTCGAATCGGACAATAACTTGATATAGCTGCAATAGCATAACAGTTCTTAATCAATATTCTTTGTTTGCCTAAATAGAGATATCGCGCATAGAACTCGACAAATGTGATCCATGGCGGAGGGTATATAAGGTTCGGCCCGGCCGAACTTAGCATGCTCTTACTTGGTTTTTTTTTCGCTGCGGTCATACGTTGAATGCGATTGATATTAGAGGTGGAGGAATTGTAAACATTGAAGTGATGCAACACCATGTTATGGTTGAATTCTAAAACAGTTTGCAATTGTGTGTGATATGCTTTTTTCGTCAAATTGGACAGTAAGTTCATTAAATTAGGTCAAATTTAAAATTAGATTTAACAACTGAAAGCTTAAAGTATGCCATAGAGACAGGCATTTAGATCTTCAGGACCGTATCCTTATGCCCTCAAATTTTCCGAATAATAGCGTAATTGCTTTTCAAAAAAGATGAAACACTTCATAAGTAATCTCAAATTTTTTACTGTATACCTAGAAGAAGATTTGAATTTTTATTCGACATAAAATTTAACCAATATTTCTAATCATAAGCAATGTCTCCCCTAGCCTCTTCCAGCATTTGAGGAGCAGCGAATCTTAGCAAGTAATACGGTGTTGCATTTTTGTCATTCGTTCCAGACAAACGATTGCCAGATAAGGGCAAATGACTCATACTGCTGCCAGAGCATTGATTGTTGATATACAAATTACTGGCAGTCTTGCCAAGTTTTTGCTGTAAATGAGGCAGAATTTTTTCATTTTTAACAAACACAGAACCACAGGCACCAAACTTTTGGGTAGTTGCTAGAGTTTCTAATGCCCCTTCCAAATGGGCATTTTCATACACATAAACACTGAGAATGGGACCAGGAATGTCATCGATCAACAAACGATCTTGGGGATTTTGACACAACACTATGGTGGGTTCTATGAAATAACCATGGGATTTAATGAAATTTCCTCCGGCTATGATTTGATTTCCCTTACTGCTGCTGGCATATTTCAGATATTCCACAATGTCGTCAAAAATATCCGGCCGACAGATGGCCGAGGAAAAACTCTCATCATCTGTGGGATCGGCAATTTTCAAACAAGCTACCCTTGCCTCCAGATGGCAACGGACTTGCGGCCACATGGAGCTGGGAACATATAGGCGGGCACAACAATTGGGTCTCTGGCCAGAGTAGCTAAAAGCTGCATTTATTGTTAAATCCACAACTTTCTCCAAATCAGCTGACTCATGTACAAAATGATAGCCTTTGCTATCACATTCCCCCACCAATCGGGGGAAACATTTATAGTTGGCCAATTGTATGGCCATATCATGCCATAGAGTGCGCAAAGTACTGAGGCGTCCAGCGTAGTTAATGCCAGCCAAATATGGTGATCGCACCACTGTGTCCAGAAAAAGCCGATAATTGGAAGGTAAAAATTGCAAAGCTCCCGCAGGTATGCCAGCTTCCATCATGGCGCTGAATATAAGGTGAGCAGAATGAACACAAACTTTAGGAGGTCTCCACAGCACTACATTGCCCATTATCAAGGGGGCCAAAGCCAAATTTGCTGCCCTCCAGCTGGTGTTTATGGGCCCTGTGCAAGCCACAAATCCCTCCAAAGGTCTTAGCGCATACTTTGGTACCAAGCCCTCTGTTCCACCATGGTATTTAAATTCCGACAATTGTTTCAAATAGTCCGCTGTGGAGGACATCATGCGTATCAAGCGTCCCAAATCTCTTTCAGCCTCCTGACGTGTCTTAGCCTCAGCCAACATTATGGCCGACATCAGTTGGGCAAATTTCAATGGTGACATCAAAATGTCAACAGCCTTCTGGAAGCATTCTAAACGGCAGTTGACATCAGTATTTGCCCATTTTTCTTGTACTTCTAAAGCTTGATCTATGGCCATTTGAATGTGTTTCCTTGAGGCATTATAATATTTGGCCGCAATCCGTTGATGATTATGGGGCATTTGTATGAGCTGTTCATCGCCCGAATAAATCACATCTTTGCCTATAACAATAGGCACACTGGCTGGTTGTTGATAATTTTTCTTCAAGGCATCGTCCAAATCGGAGCGATTCACTTTACAGCATTCCAAGGTGACTGATGAGGAAAATCGGCGAAGAAATTTCCACGCATTTGGGCGAAATAATTTGAAAATCATTGGTAAAAAATTTCTAAAGATAAAATTATACAAAAAAATATTTAAAATGACAACCAAACATGACGACGTACATATTAATTTCATTACTATTCCATAGTACAAGTGATGAATATTCATGCACACCAATGTAAAGAGCATACAGTCGAGCATGGAAATTGAAATTTTTGCTTGTCATCACAGATGCTTACACGGATTGTCGTTATTCGATGTCTATTTTAACAAGACCAGTGGGATATAATTCTCACTTGGTTGATGTAGCATCTGCTACTTAATGTCACGTTTTCTAAGGCTGGTCGTGAGTCGTTGAGCAGACAGCATAGTAAGACGTGTGGCATGGTGCGCAGTCAGAAAGCCTAAAAGTCCCAAGGATTTCATCACCGATTAACGCGAAACTGGTTCGCATCCTAACGCGACTAAGAAACTAGTTCGCATCCTAACGCGACTAGCTTGATTCTAACGCGACAGGGTAACTAGTTCGCATCCTAACGCTGATTCGTTCGCATCCTAACGCGACTAGGAAACTAGTTCGCATCCCAACGCGACTGGGCAACTGGTTGGCATCCTAACGCTGAGTCGTTCGCATCCTAACGCGACTGAGAAACTGGTTCGCATCCTAACGCAACTGAGAAACTGGTTCGCATCTTAACGCGACTGGGAAACTGGTTCGCATCTTAACGCGACTGGGCAACTAGTTCGCATCCTAACGCGACGGGGCAACTGGTTCACATCCTAACGCGACTAGCTTGATTTTAACGCGACAGGGTAACTAGTTCGCATCCTAACGCGACTAGGCAATTACTTCGCTTCCTAATGCAATGGGGAAAATGGTTCGCAACCTAACGCTGATTCGTTCGCATCCTAACGCGACTAGGAAACTAGTTCGCATCCCAACGCGACTGGGCAACTGGTTGGCATCCTAACGCTGAGTCGTTCGCATCCTAACGCGACTGAGAAACTAGTTCGCATCTTAACGCGACTGGGAAACCGGTTCGCATCTTAACGCGACTGGGCAACTGGTTTGCATCTTAACGCGACTGGGCAACTGGTTCGTATCCTAACGCGACTAGGAAACTAGTTCGCATCCTAACGCTGATTCGTTCGCATCCTAACGCAACTAGGAAACGAGTTTGCATACTAAAGCCACTCGTTCGCATCCATACTGTATTGCACACGCCTTTTCGCTTAACGTTCTCTAGTGTCTCCAGACTCTAACCAAGGTAGCGGTAATACCCACGGTGCGTGCATAAGACAACTCCAAAGCCCCCGAGTAGGCCCATCTCCTGTATACAACCCCCTACATCTAGCACCTGTCGGCTAAAGCGCCTCACTGACCGACACCAACCAACACCCTGCACCGAAGAGCTTAGAACATCATTTTGAATTGCACTTACTGAAGCATATTATCAATAAAACCAGTACTGCGTACCCAGAAGGGGACGACTGCTGGCCTCAGCCTCAGCCATAGATAAAACCAAGTTACAATAAGTAATAGAAAGGTATTCAGGGTCTTAGGCCCATAAAAGCCACATTTATTTTCGGATTTTGCTGAAATTTGAGACAGTGAGTTGAGTTAGGCCAATTCTTCAATTTGGCCCAGACGGTTCAGATTTGGATATAGCCGCCATATAGACAGATTTCTTGATTTATTGTTTTGGACCCATAAAATGCTCATTTATTGTCCGATGTCGCCGAAATTTGGAACAGTGACTTAAGTTAAGCCCCTTGACATACTTCTGCAATATCGCACAGATCGGTCCAGATTTGGATATAGCTGCCAAATAGACCAATATCTAGGTTTTAGGTTTTGGGGCCATAAAAGAGGCATTTATTGTCCGATGTCGCTGAAATTTGACACAGTGAGTTTGGTTAGGCTCTTCGACGTCCTTCTTCAATTTTGCCCAGATCGGTTCAGATTTGGATATAGCCGATATATAGACCGATCCGCCTATTTAGGGTCTTAGGCCATTAAGAGCGCATTATATGTCTAATTTTGCCAAAATTTGGAACAGTGAATCGTGTTAGGCCTATCAACATTATTCTTTAATATGCCCAGATCGGTCCAGATATAGCTGCCATGGATATAGCTGCCATATAGACCGATCTCTTGATATAAGGTTTTGGGCCCATGGAAGGCGCATTTATTGTCCGATGTCGCCGAAATTTGGGAATGTGAAATGCGTTAGGCCCCTTGATATCTTTCAGCAATTTGGCCCACATCGGTCCAGATTTGGATATAGCTGCCATATAGACCGATCTCTTGGTTTTAGGTTTTGGAGCCATAAAAGGCGCTTTTATTGTCCGATGTTGGCAAAATTTGGGACAGTGAGTTGTGTTAGGCCTCTCGACATTCTTCTTTAATTTGGCTCATATCGGTCCAGATTTTGATATAACTGCCTCTCGATTTAGGGTCTTAGGCCTACTAACGCCACATATATTGCCTGGTTCTGTTAAAATTTGGGACAGTGAGTTGCCTTAGGCCCTTCGTAATTTTTATTCAATTTGGCCCAGATCGGTTCAGATTTGGATATAGCTGCCATATAGACCAATCACTCGATTTAAGTTTTTGGGCCCATAAAAGGCGCATTTATGGTCCGATGTCGCCGAAATTTGTGAAAGTGAGTTATGTTCAGCTCTTCGACACATATCTGTAATTTGGCCTAGATCGGTCCAGATTTGGATATTGCTGCCATATAGACCGATCTCTCGATTTAGGGTTTTGGGCCCATGAAAATCACATTTATTGTCTGATTTTGCCGAAATTTGGGACAGTGAGTTGTTTTAAGACACTCGACATCATTTTTCAATTTGGCCACGATCGGTTCAGATTTGGATATAGCTGCCATATAGATCTATTTCTCGATTTAGGGTTTTGGGCCCATAAAAGGCGCATATTGTCTGATTTTGCCGAAGTTTGGGACAGTGATTTGCGTTAGGCCCCCTGATATCTTTCTACAATTTGGCCCAGATCGGTCAAGATTTGGACTTAGCTGCCATATAGACCGATTTCTCGATTTAAGGTCTTGGGCTCATGAAAAGCGCATTTATTTTTTTCCTTCGTCCGTCCGTTTTCGTCGAAATTTGGGACAGTGAGTCGTGTTAGGCCCCTCGACATCCTTCTTGAATTTTTCCCAGATCGGTCCAGATTTTGATATAGCTGCCATATAGACCGATCTCTCGCTTTAAGGTCTTGGGTTCATGAAAGGCGCATTTATTGTCCGTTTTCGTCGAAATTTGGGACAGTGAGTTGTGTTAAGCCTCTCGACATCCTTGTTCAATACTACCCAGATCGGTCCAGATTTAGATATAGCTGTCATATAGACTGTTCCCTCGATTTTAGGTCTTGGGCTTATAAAAGGCCCATTTATTGTCCGATGTCGCCGAAATTTGGGACAGTGAGCTAAATTAAGCCCCTCGACATATTTCTGTAATTTGGCCTAGATCGATCAAGGTTTGCATATATTGGGTTGCCCAAAAAGTAATTGCGGATTTTTTAAAAGAAAGTAAATGAATTTTTAATAAAACTTAGAATGAACTTTAATCAAATATACTTTTTTTTACACTTTTTTCTAAAGCAAGCTAAAAGTAACAGCTGATAACTGCCAGAAGAAAGAATGCAAATACAGAGTCCCAAGCTGTGAAAAAATTTGTCAACGCCGACTATATGAAAAATCCGCAATCACTTTTTGGGCCACCCAATAGCTGCCATATAGACCAATTTCTCGATTTAAGGTTTTGGACCCGTAAAAGGCGCATTTATTGTCCGATTTCGCCGAAATTTGGGACAGTGAGTTGTGTTAGGCCCTTCTATATTCTTATTCAATTTTGATCGGGCTCAGATCGGTCCGGATTTTGATATAGCCGCCATATAGACCGATCTCTTAATTTAAGGTTTTGGGGCCATAAAAGGCGCATTGATTGTCCGATGTCGCCGAAATTGGTGACAGTGGGTAGTGTTAGGTTCTTCGACACTTTTCTGCAACTTGGTCCAAGTCAGTCGTGATTTGGATATAGCTGCCATATAGACCGATATCTTGATTTCAAGTATTGGCCCCATAAAAGGCGCATTTATTACGTTCTGCCCGGCCGAACTTAACGCTTTTTTACTTGTTTCTTGTTTTATATAATTTAATTAATAATAAAATTTCTCTGAATTGCACAACTCATCCCACACATAATAAACAAGGTATCAGTATCGTTCAATCGGATCAACGTCATACCAACTTGTTCATTATTCCCGGTAATTAAAAGTGATTAATATCTTTAGTCGATGAATACAACATTAATTGCGAATTTCCAAATGACATTTTGAAGCCTTTTGTTTATTGTTATCCGATATTGGCTATTACTGGTGGCCCTCGCTCTCCCTCCCTCTTTAATGTGGATGTGTATTAACATGAATTTCATGTACAATGAACATAAAACTGTCAATCTGACTTTATCGACTTGGGGCAATCTATGGTAGAATCCCAAATGAATCATATAGCAATTCAACCTTTCTCCTTCCCTTCCCCAGGGGAAAAGTAAGCGCACGCCAATACATAGCTGCAGGTCAACATCGTAATGCCATGAAGCAAACGAAGTATGTTGCAATTTGTAACCTCATTTAATATGGCTGGTTGTTATGTTGCTAACAATTTTCTAAATTGAACCATGAGACCAAAGGGGGAATAGCAAAGACGCATACTTTGAAGGAGCTGACATCTCCATGTTTTTTTTTCTGTTGGCTTGTAAACGGACACCGTTGACGCATTAAACTGCACTTAAGAAAATTGGCAAGAAAATAAAAAGTGGCTGAGTAGGTGAGAGCATATCAGGAGTCATTTACCTCAGTTGAGATATTGGCAGAAATGAATTCCAGCAGCAAGGAATCGTGGAAAAATATATGAAAATGTTAATATTAGCACCAAAACAGAGGCAATCTTTCCAAAGTCATTAAATTTTTGTATACCTCTCTTTCCTCCCTCCCTTTCCTCCCATAGCAAATCCCACAAAAAGCGTTTCCACAATAAACCCCTCATCCCGCATGTATTCTCTTGTCTACCATTCAACGTTGCCAAAAAATTAAAAGCCTAAATGCAAAATAATTCGTGCAATTTTCATATACCCCCCCCCCCCCCCCCCCCCAAAAAAAAAAAGGGAACCTAAAATATATCCTTGTACGTTCGATTTGCTTCTAAATAATTTAGCAGTAGTTCCATTTAATATTCACGACAATAGCCTTTCGAGCATGGCAACAAAACACATAAATTGATTAAACACGAAAACTTGCAACATGCGTTGGTCGTCAATTCCATGAGTGATGGGCTAACTGAAAATAAACATCGACATGGATTGTGGAGTGTATATTAGACTGGATATGCAAGTACAATAAGTGAAGCAGTTTAGAGTTTTGGGAACTTGTAACGAGTAAAAAGTCGAAACTACTTCAAAGGAAGAATGGTTATCAATTTCTCAATTGTACTCAAGAGTACAATTGAGAAATGGATCCATTTGGTGGTCTTTAGCTTAATACAGGCCAAAATCGCTTCTAAAAATCCTAAAAGATATACCAAGAAACCCATGGGTCTAAAGTCAAAAACCAGCTCCCGGGTTTTTCATGAGGAAGCAAAAAGTTTTATGGGTAAAAATTCTAATTGTGATTTTAGATCGTGCTGAACATTGGATACCCACCACCTTTCATCAAAATTCGCTGAAAATGTCATACCTTAATGTCCCAAAGCAGTTATATCATATGGAATAGCCTAACTTAAGTCACTGTATCAAATTTCCGTGAAATCGGATTATAAATGCGCCTTTTACGGGGCCAGGACTTTAAATCGAGAAATCGGTCTACATGGCAGCTATATCCAAATCTGGACCGATTTGTGCCATATTGCAGAATTACATCAAAAGGCTTAACTTAACTCACTGTCCCAAATTTCAGCAAAATCGGGTAATGAATGTTGCTTTTATGGCCCTAAGGCCCTAAATCGAAGGATCGGTCTATATGGCAACTATATCCAAATCTGGACCGACCTGAGCCAAATTAAAGAATAATGTCGAAGGGCTTAATACAACTCACTTTACCAAATTTCGGCAAAATCGGATAATAAATGTGGCTTTTACGAGCCTAAGATCCTAAATCGGTCCAAATCTGGACAGATCTACGCCAAATTGAAGAAAGATGTCGAAAGGCTTAACTTAACTCACTGTCCCAAATTTCGGCGACATTGGACAATAAATGCGCCCTTTAAGGGCTCGAAACCCTAAATCGGAGGATCGGTCTATATGGCAGCTATATCCAAATCTTGACCGATCAGAGCCAAATTGACGAAGGATGTAAAAGGGCCGTACACAACTCACTGTCCGAAATTTCAACGAAATCGGATAATAGATGTGGCTCTTATGGGCCTAAGACCCTAAATCGGAGAATCGGTCCAATGGCAGCTATATCCAAATCCAAACCGATCTGGGCCAAATTGAAGAGGAATGTTGAAGGGCCTAACACAACTCACTGTCCCAACTTTCAGCAAAATCGGATAATAAATGTGGCTTTTATGGGCCTTAGACCCTAAATCGGAGAGATCGGTCCAATGGCAGCTATATCCAAATCTAAACCGATCTAAGCCAAATTGAAGAAAAATGTCGAAGGGATTAACACAACTCAATGTCCCAAATTTCAGCAAAATCGGATAATGAATGTGGCTTTTATGGGCCTTAGACACTAAATCGGAGGATCGGTCTATATGGCAGTTATATCCAAATCTGGACCGATCGAGGCCAAATTAAGGAAGAATGTCGAAGAGCCTAAACACAACTCACTGTCCCAAGTTTCAGCAAAATCGGATAATAAATGTGGCTTTCATGGCCTCAAGATCCTTAATCGGAGCATCGGTCCAATGGCAGCTGTATCCAAATCTGAACCGTTCTGGGCCAAATTGAAGAAGGATGTTGAAGGGCCTTGCAGAACTCACTCTCCCAAATTTCAGCAAAATCGTATAAGAAATTTTACTTTTATGGGCCTTAGATCTTTAATCGGAGGATTGGTCTATATGGCAGCTATATTCAAATCTGGACCGATCAGGGCCAAATTGAAGAAGGATGTCGAAGGGCTTAACACAACTCACTGTCCCAAATTTCAGCAAAATCGGATAATAAATGTGGCTTTTATGGGCCTTAGACCCTAAATCGGAGAGATCGGTCTAAATGGGGGCTATATCCAAGATATAGTCCGATATAGCCCATAGTCCAACTTAACCTGCTTATGGACAAAAATAGAATCTGTGCAAGGTTTCAGCTTAATATCTCTATTTTTAAAGACTGTAGCAAGATTTCAACAGACAGACGGACGGACGTGTCTAGATCGTCTTACGCTGATCAAGATAGAGTCGGAAATGGATATTTCGATGTGTTGCAAATGGAATGACAAAATTAATATATGGGGGTATATGGGGTGGGAATATAGTAGAAATCAATTTGAGTTTTTTTATCGGTTTTTTTGTTTGTTTGTAGGTTTGCTTGTGTATTCCTTATAGACTCAAAAGCGGCTGAACGAATTTCCCGTGGTGAAAATAGGGTACTACATTTTTTGATATCTGAAAAGGAGTCGACCCTCCCCCTTACCCTAATTTTCAGAAACTTCAGATCTCGGTGATAAGTGGTGCGATTTAAGCGAAATTTTGTGTGTTCTCTTATAGTACTCTAAAAATAAAAACTTGGTTTCCAAATTTCGGATGAGGTAACTAGGGGGGACGCCCCACCCCAAAACCTACTAAATATATATATAGACCAATCACGACAATATGGGACTCAAATGAAAGGTATTTAGGATAAGAAAACGTATCTGATATCCAATTGTTGGACCAAGTGTTAGGGTGACCAACCCAACCTCCAAAACACCCCTAAATCGGACATATTTACCAGCCATGGCAATATGGGACTCAAATGAAAGGTATTTGCGAGTAGAATACGAATCTGATATCCAAATATGGGACCACGTTTCTGGGGGTCCACCCTTTTTTTATCAAAAAGCGGCTCAGGTAGGGTGTAATCCACACTGCCTGGAACATCGGATATTCTATCAAGGATAACACAGTGTCCGTAGCCACCACATGACCAATGAGAAAGCTCCCTTATCCTTACGGCAGTGGTCGCTGCACTGATTGCAATAAATTCAGTGTATCAGATGGTGTGGTCCTCAGTGCGGCTGTGATGCACAAACAAGCCATCCTTTGGATCCGGTAAAGTATTGAGCAGTAGGTGGACTTTTAAAGTGCCGTCACCAGACCACAACACCATATAGCATTATAGGCCTGACAACTGCAGTATATAACCTATGCATGACACGCGGTCTAAACTGGCAACTTTTGCCAATGGCCCTCTTTCAACAGCAAGAGAGCAACAGTAGGGCAAGAGTTGCCTTTCTTGCCCTTTCCAAAATGTTGGAATTAAAGTTCAATTTCCTGTCCAGCATAATACCCAGGTATTTTGCGCTTTCTGTGAATGGAACATTCTCTTCACCCATAGAGATAGGTTACACTGTAGGCACCTTATATTTCCTGCTGAAAAGAACTACTTCTGTCTTGCACGGATTTATACCTAGACCACTTTCTTTAGCCCACTTTGCTGTTGCATGTAGAGCTTCCTGAAGTGCTGGGAAACTTTTCACTAACCGCATTTGCCACGTCATCAGCATACGCTACCACTTTCATCCCTTTTTCCTCCAGAGACAATAATATATTGTTAATGTCTATATTCCAAAGTAGAGGAGACAGTGCACCTTCTTGAGGTGTTCCCCTGCTGACCCATCTTTTTAGATCCACAGTTCCCAAGCCTGCCGTAATGATTCTTTTAGTAGATAATTTATTAATAAACTTTCATACGGTAGAGTTGATGCTGGAAACTCCAACTCCTTCAGGATTGGCGTCGGTTTTACAATATTGAAACCACCTTCAGTGTCGAGGAATGCTCCCATTGTATATTCCTTGACAGCGAGAGAACTCTCAATGTAGCCGACTAGGTTGTGAACGGCCGTATCAGTGGATTTGCCTTCACTATATGCATGCTGCTGCCGCGACAGGTGATCTCCAGAGACCTTTGCCCAAAGAGTCTTCAGCATAAAGGATGACAGACTAATAGGACGAAAATCTTTCGCCGTCGTGTGGTAGGGTTTTCCTGCCCTAGGAATGACCTTCGTGTCCCTCCATCCCATAGGTAAATATGACATTCTGATACAAGCAGAGTATATCTCCCTAATCCAGGGGATCAGTCTATCAGACACAGCTTTGTATTCAACCGGTGATACATCATCGGTGAAAGGCGTCAAAACTTCTTATCTCCCAAAGGATTTTCGGCTCAGACAGACGATCTGGGATCTTGACTTCTTGAGCCACTAGAGGACGCAATTATTATCCGATTTAGCTGAAATTTTGCATGAGGTGTTTTGTTATGACTTTCAACAACTATATTAAGAATAGTTCAAATCGGTCCATAACCTGATATAGCTGCCATATAAACCGATCTGGGGTCTTGACTTCTTGAGCCTCTACAGGGGGCAATTCTTATCCGATTTGCCTGAAATATTGCATGACGTATTTTGTTATGACTTCCAACAACTGTATTAAGTATGGTTCAAATCGGTCCATTACCTGATATAGCTGCCATATAAACCGATCTGGGGTTTTGACTTCTTGAGCCTTTAGAGGACTCAATTATTATCCGATTTAGCTGAAATTTTGCATGAGGTGTTCTGTTATGACTTTCAACAACTATATTAAGAATAGTTCAAATCGGTCCATAACCTGATATAGCTGCCATATAAACCGATCTGGGGTCTTGTATTCTTGAGCCTCTACAGCGTGCAATTCCTATCCGATTTGCCTGAAATATTGCATGACGTATTTTGTTCTGACTTCCAACAACTGTATTAAGAATGGTTCAAATCGGTCCATAACCTGATATAGCTGCCATATAAACCGATCTGGGGTTTTGACTTCTTGAGCCTCTAGAGGACACAATTATTATCCGATTTAGCTGAAATTTTGCATGAGGTGTTCTGTTATGACTTTCAACAACTGTGCTAAGAATAGTTCAAATCGGTCCATAACCTGGTATAGCTTCCATATAATCCGATCTGGGGTCTTGACTTCTTGAGCCTCTACAGGGAGCAATTCCTATCCGATTTGGCTGAAATATTGCATGACGTATTTTGTTATGACTTCCAACAACTGTGCCAAGTATGGTTCAAATCGGTCCATAACCTGATATAGCTTCCATATAAACCGATCTGGGGTTTTGACTTCTTGAGCCTCTAGAGGACACAATTATTATCCGATTTAGCTGAAATTTTGTACAACGGCTTCTCATATGACCTTTAACATACGTGTCGAAAATGACATGAATCGGTTTTTGTATAATGCAGCTCCCCTATAAACCGATCTCCCTATTTTACTTCTCCAGCCCCTAAAGTGCGCAATTCTTATTAGATTTGGCTGACATTTTACACAATGACTTCTACTATGGTCTCCAATATTCAGTTCAATTATGGTCCGAAATGAACTATAACTTGATATTGTTAACATGGCAATTCTTTTCTTTTATCCTTTGTTTGCCTAAAAAGAGATACCGTGGCAAGAGCTCGACAAATGCGATCCATGGTGGAGGGTATATAAGATTCGGCCCGGCCGAACTTAGCGCGCTTTTACTTGTTAAGAGTGTTAATGACGAACCAAAGAGTACAATATTCCAGTTTTCTTGTCCCAGTCTATTACATTTTAGATTGTGTATTTCCTATTCTATAATACACTTAGTCCCAAATGAATGGTGAATGTGCCCATATAGATGCATGTCTACATATTCTCATACACTCATAACGAATGAGGATAGTATTGCTGCTTCGAAATCAAATCCATCAGACAGTATAATTACGCATGTGTGTGTGTTCGCGGCCTCAAGTGGTAACTGCCTCAGAAACGGGAAACAGGACTTTGAGAAAAATTTTATAAAATATTTAGAAAATTAATTCTAGAAAAAATATGTGAACATATTAGGATTACTTTGAAGAAATCAAATCAAGTTATGATTGACTCGTTAGGGTTTAATGTGGGTATTTAATGGCACCTTTTCATTGAAATTTTTATGATTTGGATTTAGCAAAATCCAAAACCAATCTGGACTTAACTAAATTCAAAGACAATTCGTTTACACTGCGTTTGTGGGGATTTAAGTGGCATACACAAGCGTACATGCGTATACATGACTGTGCATATCACACACAACCATACACAGTTGTTGAAAAAAGTTGCATATTTTTGTACTTTTATCGATTATTCAGCCATAAAGTCGGGTTTATTAGGGATTTAAAATTTAATTCTGCAAAAATGGGATTTATTTTTGTATGGAAACATCTGAAAAAAAAGATAGGATTTGGCATTTAAATATCGAAAAGAACAAAAATCCAGGTTTAGAGGCCAATGTAAGCATGCTTTAAGGGCATGTGCCAAATTTCAGACAAATCGGTCAATCACATAACAAACTTCAATGTTGTTGTTCAAAACCTTCTTTAGCCCTTTAGTTGAAGTGGTTCCGCCAGAGATATCAAAGAGCTTAACACAACTCACTCTTCCAAATTTCGTCGAAATCGGACAATAAATGCGCCTTTTATGGGCACAAAACCTTAAATCGAGAGATCGGTCTATATGGCAGCTATATTCAAATCTCGACCGATCTGGGCCAAAATGCAGAAAGTTGTCGAAGAGCCTAACACAACTCACTGTTCAAATTTCGACGACATCGGGCAATAAATGCGCCTTTTATGGGCCCAAAATCTTGTGTCAAGAGATTGGTCTATATGGCAGCTATATCGAAATCTGGACCGATCAGAGCCAAATTGAAGAATAATGTCGAAGGGCCTAACACAACTCACTGTCCCAAAGTTCGGCGAAATCAAACAATAAATGCGCATTTTATGGGCCCAAGACCTTAAATCGAGAGATCGGTCTATATGGCAGCTATATCCAAATCTGGACCGATTTCGGCCAAATTAAAGATGGATGTCGAAGCGCCTAACACAACTCACTGTTCAAAATTTCAGCAAAATCGGATAATAAATGTGGCTTTTATGGGCCTAAGACTCTAAATCGGCGGATCGGTCTATATGGCAGCTATAACCAAATCTGAACCGATCTTGGCCAAATTGAAGATGGATATCGAAGAGCCTAACACAACTCACTGTTCAAAATTTCAGCAAAATCGGATAATAAATGTGGCTTAATGGGCCTAAGACCCTAAATCGGCGGATCGGTCTATATGACAGCTATATCCAAACCTGAACCGATCTGGTCCAAACTAAAGAAGAATGTCGAAGCGTGACATTTTATGTCGATCTAGCCACGTCCGACCGTCCGTATGTCTGTCGAATGCGCGCTAACTTTCTAAGGAGTACAGCTAGCCGCTTGAAATTTTGAGCAAACAGTTCTTATTAGTCTAGGTCGGTTGGGATTGTAAATGGGCCATATCGGTCCATGGTTTGATATAGCTGCCATATAAACAGATCTTGGGTTTTGACTTCTTGAGCCACTAGAGAGCGCAATTCTTATCCGATTGGTGAGAAATTTTGCATTAAGTGATTTGTGATGAATTTTAACAACTGTGCCAAATAAGGTTCAAATTGGTTCATAGCTTGACATAGGTGCGATAAAAACCGATCTGGGATCTTGACTTCTTGAGCCTCTAGAGGGCGCAATTCTTATCCGATTGGAATAAAATTTTGCACGACGAGTTCTGTTATGATATCCAACAACTGTGCCAAATTGGGTTCAAATCGGTTTATAGCTTGATATAGCTGTCATATAAACCGATCTGGGGACTTGACTTCTTGAGCTTCTAGAGGGCGCAATTCTTACTCGATTGGAATAAAATTTTGCACGACGTGTTCTGTTATGATATCCAACAACTGTGCCAAGTATGGTTCAAATCGGTTCATAATCTGATATGGCTGTCATATTAACCGATCTGGGGACTTGACTTCTTGAGCTTCTAGATGGCGCAATTCCTACCCGATTGGAATGAAATTTTGCACGACGTGTTCTGTTATGATATCCAACAACAGTGTCAAATAAGGTTCAAATAGGTTTATAACCTTATGTAGCTGTCATATAAACCGATCTGGGATCTTGACTTCTTGAGCCTCTAGAGGTTGCAATTATTATCCGATTTGCCTGAAATTTTGTATGACGGATCTTCTCATGACCCTCAACATACGTGTTTATTATGGTCTGAATCGGTCTATAGCCTGATACAGCTCCCATATAAATCGATCTCTCTATTTTACGTCTTGAGGCCCCAAAGGGCGCAATTCTTATTCGAATTGGCTGACATTTTACAAAGGTCTCCAACATATACTCTAATTGTGGTCCAAAGCGGACCATACCTTGATATCGATCTAATAACAGAGCAAATCTTTTCTTATATCCTCTTTTGCCTAAGAAGAGATGCCGGGAAAAGAACTCGACAAATGCGATCCATGGTGGAGGCCCGGCCCGGCCGAACTTGGCACGCTTTTACTTGTTGAAATTAGGGTAATGAGAAGGGATTCTTAGGGGAATCATTTCAACTCAAATATGAATATCAAATTCGTGTCCGCTCCCAAATCCCTTTACTTTGAACCCCATTTTATCATAGTCAGTAAGTATGAATCGTTTGAGGGTGCCCAGAAAATAGATTTCAAATTCGTTCTTTACTCCAAACTACCGTTGACTGGAGCTCCATATTGTTATAATCGGAAATAAAGATTAGTTTGTGTGAGAATTTAGAGCGTACCCCCAAAATTGGATATCAAATACGTTTTCTACTCTCAAATACCTTTCATTTGAGTCCCATATTGCCATAATGGGTCAATTGATCTATTAGACGTATTTTTAGGAGGAAAAGAGCCACCTTGACTTGAACTCAAATTTTAGTGTCATATTTTTAATCTACTTCCAAATATCTTTCATTAGAATCCTATATAGCCATGGTCGGCTGATATGCCTATTTGAGGGTATTTCGGGGTGAGGCGCCTTCCCATTACTTGGACCTAATTTTTTATGCCATATTAGTAATCTAATGATGGATACTTTTCATTTGAGTCCCAAATTGATAGAAACGTCGAATATTTCTGTTTAGAGGAGTTTTTGGGTTGGAGCGGCCCACTGGGTACTTGGACCCAAATTTAGTACGATATTCATTTTCTAGTCTTCAATACCTTTGATTTGATAACCATATTGGGGCCGTCTTTCCTCTTTTGGTTTTGGGTGGCGTTTTGGTGTAAGGGGGAGGTTCTGCCACCATCCGATATCTAAAAATTATATGACCTATTTTGCCTTTTTTACGGAACAAACAAACAAACCGAGTCTCATATAGTCATAATGGGTCATATGCCCATTTAGGGAGTTTTTAGGGGGTGGGGTGACCCCCTACACTTCGATATGCTTTTGTATGCCAGATTTGTAATCTACTCCCGAATACCTTTCATTTAAGCCCCATGTTGATATGGTCGACCAATTTGTCTGTTTTTAACACATTTTGGGGTTAGGGCGACTTCTTGGGTACTTGGGCCCTATTGTTTTAACCATATTCGTATTCTACTCTTCAATACCTTTCATTTGATATCCATATTGTCTTTATCGGCCCACTTGAGATTTTGGGTGGTATTATTGGGGTAACTGGGAAGGTCCGTCCCCCTTCCGATGTCAACAAATTATAAAGCATATTGCTTCTTCCTGACCATATTCGTAGTCTACTCCCGAATGCCTTTCATTTGAGCCCCATATTACCATGATCGTCAAATAAACCTATTTTAAGGGGTTTTGGGGCTGGGACGGCCCACCAGGTATTTGAACCCAACTTTTTTTATGAAATTTGTACTCTACTCTTGAATAACTTTCATTTGAATCCCATATTGTCCCAATCGGTTCACTTTTATTTTTGGGTAGTACTTTTGGGGTGAGGGGGAGGGTCCGCCCCCCTCCCGATATCAAAAAATTATATAGCCTATGTTTCCTTCCAGACCAACCTACACAATCTGTGAAAATTTCAAGGTAATCGATTCAGCCGTTTTTGAGTCTATACGGAACAAACAAACACAAATTGAATTTTATATATAAAATTCTATCAATTGTCGGAAAAGAATTCTATTTGAATTCTCTCAGTGCATTCCGTTTGATATAATTTGTATCTCTTTAGCTGCTAATACACATTGATTATACGTTAGTTAGCAATTCAAATGTTGTAAATTGCATTTGAAATTGCCCTGCAGTTTGAGCAATGGCAATGGCAACGGCAGCAGCAGCTACAACAACAGCAACACCATCAACAGCAAAGGGAACTGTAGACATGACAATAGTGACAGTGGTAGTACCAACAATTGTCAAAAATGTTGATTTCCGTTGAATGAAAATTGCCATCACATGGAGACGCAGAGATGTGAGCACACAACACCAAATTGAGGGGATATGTTCAGAGGACGATGACAACGTCACTGACGCAAAAGCCAACGAATGCAATGTGCGTGGCATGCGACTTTAGCATTCAATCGTGTGTCCCCCAGGATTGTATTGGTTTGGGGGCCACACTGAATATTTGACCAATTTGGCCAAGTTCTGCCTTTATGTTTAGGCTCTTTCGTATGGTTCATATGAAAGAGAATTTTTATTTTTGTGAAATGCTTTTTTTTAAGGAATTTTCCCATCATATGTGGAATTCCCATGTTCGTTGCCGATGTTATGCATAGACCACTGCATGCAAACGAAAATAGTTTTATGAAGTTGATGACATGTGGGGCAATTGAAAATTTTATTAAGAGAGAAAGTTTAAGGATTTTGAGAGACTCAAAAAAATAAATTTTGGGAATTTTATCTAAATCTCATTCGATTTTGATGAAATTTTGCACAGGTATTGGGATGTCAATTAAACCATCTCATGAAAAATTTTGTAGAGATCGGACCAAAATTTTGGCTTCTATAGCCTTAAAAGGCCATTTCGGATGAAAAATATATATGGGAGCTATATCTAAATCTGAACCGATTTTTAAGAAACTTTGCACACATATGAATACGTTGAATAAAACGGCCTAAGCCAAATTTTGTTAATATTGGACCAAAATTGTGGCTTCAACAGCCTAAATAGTTCAAATCGGACGAAAGTTATATATGGGAGCTATATTTAAATCTGAACCGATTTAGTTAAAATTTTGCACACATATTGGAACGTTACAAAGAGCACTTCGTGCCAAATTTTGTTAAGATCGAACCAAAATCGTGGCTTCTACAGCCTCAATAGTTCAAATCGGATGAACGATATATATGGGAGCTATATATAAATCTGATCCGATTATGATGAATTTTTGCACACATATTGGGACGTCACAAAAAACACTTCGTGCCAAAGTTCGTAAAAATCGGACCAAAATTGTGCCTTCTACAGCCTCAATAGGTCAAATCGGACGAAAGTTATATATGGGAGCTATATTTAAATCTGAACCGATTTAGTTAAAATTTTGCACACATATTGGGACGTTACAAAAAGCACTTCGTGCCAAATTTGCTAAAGATCGCACTAAAATTGTGGCTCCTACAGCTTTAAAAGGGCATATCGGATGAAAGATATATATGGGAGCTGTATCTAAATCTGGACCGATTTTTATGAAACTTTACACACATAAGAGTACGTTGAATAAAACGGCCCATGCCAAATTTTATAAAGATCGCACCAAAATTGTGGCTTCTACAGCTTTAAAAGGGCACATCGGATGAAAGATATATATGGGAGCTATATCTAAATCTGAACCGATTTCAATAAAATTTGGCAAACATTTTGAATCATTAAAAAAAAACACTTCGTGCCAAATTTTGTAAGGATCGGATCAAAATTGTGGTTTCTACAGCTTTTAAAGGGCACATCGGATCAAAGATATATATGGGAGCTATATCTAAATCTGAACCGATTTTTATGAAACTTTGCACACATATGAGGACGTTGAATAAAACGGCCCATGCCAAATTTTATAAAGATCGCACCAAAATTGTGGCTTCTACAGCTTTAAAAGGGCACATCGGATGAAAGATATATATGGGAGCTATATCTAAATCTGAACCGATTTCAATAAAATTTTGCAAGCATTTTGGATCATTAAAAAACAACACTTCGTGCCAAATTTTGTAAGGATCGGATCAAAATTGTGGCTTCTACAGCTTTAAAAGGGCATATCGGATGAATAATATATATGGGAGCTATATCTAAATCGGAACCGATTTTTATGAAACTTTGTACACATATGAGGACGTTGAATAAAACGGCCCATGCCAAATTTTATAAAGATCGCACCTAAATTGTGGCTCCTACAGCTTTAAAAGCGCATTTCGGATGAAAGATATATATGGGAGCTATATCTAAATCTGAACCGATTTCAATAAAATTTTGCAAGCATTTTGGATCATTAAAAAACAACACTTCGTGGCAAATTTTGTAAGGATCGGATCAAAATTGTGGCTTCTACAACTTTAAAAGGGCATATCGGATGAAAGATATATAGATGGGAGCTATATTTAAATCTGGACCGATTTTTTTCAAAATCAATAGCGTTTGTCTTTGGACCAAAAAAGACACTTGTGCCAAATTGTGTGAAAATCGGACAACAAATGCCACCTGTACCATGATTACAAGAATATATGGACGGACAGACAGAGGGACAGACGGACTAAATCGGACAGACAGATAGCTAAATCGAATCAGGAAGTGATTCCAAGCCGATCCGTATACTCATCGATGGGTCTAGCTCTTCTCCTTCTTAGCGTTGCTAACAAATGCACAAATGTAATAAAATTTTGACAACATTTTTTATAGAGGTGTTATAAAAATTTTCTTCATATCCAAATCTGGACCGATTTGGGCCAAGTTGCATAAAAATGTCTAAGAGCCTAACACAAAGCACTGTCCCAAATTTCGGCGAAATCGGACATAAATGCCTCTTTATGAGCCCAAAACCTTAAATCGGGAGATCGGTCTATATGGCAGCTATATTCAAATCTGGACCGATCTGTGCAAAATCGAAGAGCCTAACCAATTTCACTGTCTCAAATTTCAGCGACATCGGACAATAAATGCGTATTTTATGGCCCCAAAACCTAAAACCTATATATCGGTATATATGGCAGCTATATCCAAATTTGGACCGATCTGTGCGATATTGCAAAAGTATGACAAGGGGCTTAACGTAACACGCTGTCCCAAATTTCGGCGACATCGGACAATAAATGAGCATTTTATGGGCCCGAAACCATAAATCAAGAAATCGGTCTATATGACAGCTATATCCAAATCTGAACCGATCTGAACCAAATTGACGAAGGATGTCGAAGGGCCTAACATAACTCACTGTCCCAAATTTCAGCAAAATCGGACAATAAATGTGGCTTTTATGGGCCTAACACCCTAAATCGGAGGATCGGTCTATATGGCAGCTATATTCAAATCTGAACCGATCTGAGCTAAATTAACGAAGGATATCGAAGGGCCTAACACAACTCACTGTGCCAAATTTCAGCAAAATCGGATTATAAATGTGGCCTTTATTGGCCTAAGACCCTAAATCGGCGGATCGGTCTATATGGGGGCCATATCAAGATATAGTCCGATATAGCCCATCTTCGAACTTAACTTGCTTATGGACAAAAAAAGAATCTATGCAAAATTTCAGCTCAATATCTCTATTTTTAAAGACTGTAGCGTTATTTCAACAGTCAGATGGACAGACGGGCGGACATGTCTAGATCGTCTTAGATTTTTACGCTGATCAAGAATATATATACTTTATAGGGTCGGAAATGGATATTTCGATGTGTTACAAACGGAATGACAAAATGAATATACCCCCATCCTTCGGTGGTGGGTATAAAACTCACATTTTGGTGCGGTTTATGGGCTGGTGGCATCATTGGACCGTACTTCTTCAAAGATGATGCGAATCGTAACGTAACTGTGAATGGTCAGAGCTATCGTGAGATGATATCCAGCTTTTTTTTGCCCAAAATGCAAGAGCTTGACTTGCATGACATGTGGTTTCAACAAGCCAATACCTCATGCCACACAGCACTCGTAATACAGGATTTATTGGGAAGTGAGTTCGGTGAACATGTTATTTTTCGTTCGGGAGCGGTCAATTGGCCACCTAGATCGTGCGATTTAACGCCTTTAGACTAATTTTTGTGTGGCTATGTTAAAGCTGATGTCTATACAGACAAGCCCGCTTCAATTGAGGCATTTAAGGACAACATTAAAGCATTTTGTGAGATACCGGTCGAAATGTTGGAAAGAGTATGCCAAAATTGGACTAAGCCGATGGACCACTTTGAGGCGCAGTCACGTTAAACATTTGCATGAAATAAACTTCAAACATTAAATTATATGGTATTTGCTCTCGATTCAAATAAAGATTTCTTGAATTTTTCTGTTTTTTTTTTAACTTTCTCTTTTTTATACCCACCACCAGGATGAGGGTATACTAATCTGTAACACCTCGAAATATTGATCTAGGACGCCATAAAGTATTGTATAAATATTCTTGATCGTCTCGACATTCTGAGTCGAACTTGCCACGTCCGCCCGTCCGCCTGCCGAAATGACGAAAGCGGTCGAACGCTTAAAGCGATGGGGATTGCAAATGGGCCTTATCGGTTCAGATTTAGATATAGCTCTCATGTAAACCGATCTCTCGATCTTCAGCCCCTGGAAACCACAATTTTTGTCCGATTTGGCTGAATTTTTACCGTAGTGTCTGTTATGGCTTCTAATAACTGTGCCAAGTACAGTTTAGATCGGTCAAGAACCTGATATAGCTCCCATATAAACCGATCTCCCGATTTGACTTGATGTCCCCTGTAAGCCGCAATTTTTGTTCGATTTGGCTGAAATTTTGCCGTAGTGTCTGTTATGACTTTCAACAACAGTGTCAAATACGGTTTAAATCAGCCTATAACCTGACATAGGTTCCATATAAACCGATCTCCCGATTTGAAATCTTGGGCTCCTGGAAGCCGCAATTTTTATCCGATTTGGCTTAAATACCCAAAAATAAAAGTTCAGTGTTCGGGACAATATGGGATTCAAATGAAAGGCTTTCTAGAGTAGAGTACCAATTTCATAATAAAAGTTGGGTCCAAGTACCTGGGGGGCCGCCCCAGCCCCAAAACCCCTTACAATAGGTTTATTTGACGTTCATGACAATATGGGACTCAAATAAAAGGTATTCAGGCGTATATTAGGAATATGGTCAGGCATACGAAATATGCTTTATAATTTGTTGATATCGGAAGAGGGAGGGTCCCCCCGTTACCCCAAAAATACCACCAAAAATCACCAGCGGGCCGATAAAAATAATATGGATATCAAATAAAAGGTATTGAAGAGAAGAATACGAATATGGTTTAAAAAAATGGGTCCAAGTACCCACGAAGTCGCCCTAACTAAATGTCGCCCTAAAATGTCTAAAAATAGACAAATTGGTCGTCCCTATCAATATGGGGCTTAAATGAAAGGTATTCGGGAGCAGATTACGAATCTGCCATAGAAAATCAGATCGAAGTGTAGGGGGTCACCCCACCCCCTAAAAACTCCCTAAATGGGCATATGACCCATTATGACTATATGAGACTCGGTTTGTTTGTTTATTCCGTAGAAACAAAAAGAGGAAACAGATATCGGATGGTGGTGTAAGGGGGAGGTTCCCCCTTACACCAAAAACGCCACCCAAAACCTAAAGAAGGCTGATGGGCACAATATGGGTATCAAATGAAAGGTATTGGAGACTAGAAAATGAATATCATATTAAATTTTGGGTCCAAGTACCCAGCGGACCGGCCCAACCCAAAAACTTCTCTAAACAGAAATATTCGACGTCCCAATATGGGACTCAAATAAAAAGAATCTGGCAGTAGATTACAAATATGGCATACAAAATTTGGTCCAAGTAAAGGGAGGTCGCCTCACCCACAAGAGGCCCCAAATGGGCATATCGGCCAACCATGGCTTTATAGGATTCAAATGAATGATATTTGGGAGTAGATTAAAAATATGACATTTACATTTGCTTTCAAGACAAGGTGGCTCTTTTCCTCCAAAAAATACGTCGAATAGATTATTTGCCCATTATGGCTATATGGGACACAAATGAAAGGTATTTGAGAGAAGAAAACGAATTTGATATCCAATTTTGAGGGTAAGCCCCAAAATCACACCTTAAACTGAACTATACCTCCGACTTTAGCAAAATGGAGCTCAAATCAACGGTATTTGGGAGTAAAGAACGAATTTGAAATCTATTTTCAGGGCAAAGTGCCGGTGGCCTACCCATGACCTCTCCGGACTCATACGAAATGTTTTTGAAAGTAGAGCACGAAACTTTTATTTACCTTGATGGCCAAGTGACCACCTTCGAAATACTCTCTAAGCCCCCTATTTACCAATACAGTAATATGGGGTTCCAAAGAAAGACATTTGGGAGTGGAGTAAAAATTTGCCCAGGAACCGAGCAGGGGCAAATTTTTCACACACCAATGAGCACTTTCCGATTCAAGTTGAGTTTATCAACGATAAGGGACCTTCTTTATAGACGACCGTACGGTGTGGCGACCTTACGGTGTGCGACAACTCTTTGGGGAGAATTTTTTACATGACCATGCATGGTATGGTACCTCGTAAATGTCGCCAGCATTAAGAGGGGATAACCACCGCTTAAAATTTTGTTCGAAGTTCCGCCGAGATTTGAACGCAGCGCTCAGCGTCATAGGCGGACATAGGCTACCGTAGCTCGATATCCACATTCAGGGCGATATCCACATTCAGGGCGATATCCACATTCAGGGCGATATCCACATTCAGGGCGAAGAGTCAAAGAAGGCCCAGCGGACCCTGTCCAGCTAGTACTCAAATATGGTCCGATCTTAATCATATTTGGTTCAGGTGCGCAGAGGCTCTATACAAGTAACAGTTCCAAATTTCAGCGAAATCGGCTAATAAGTGTGATAAAGCCCTAATTCGGATGATCGATATGACAGCCATCTGGACTATATTTGAATTGAATGTGGGGAGTCTTAAAGCAGCTCACTTTTTCCAATTTCAGCAAAATCAGAGAAAAAATGCAGCTATATCTAAATATTTCCCGATCTGGACCATATTGGTACAACTAATTGATTGAAATTTCTATGAAGTCGGAGATAGGTTTATGGGGGAGCTATATCAGGTTATAGACCGATTCGGACTGTACTTGGCACAGTGGTTGGATAGAACACTATGTGCAAAATTTCAGCCATATCGTGTGAAAATTGAGGCTTCCTCAAGAAGTTAAATCGCGAGATCGGTTTATATGGGAGCTATATCAGGTTATAGACCGATTTGGACCATACTAAACGTAATTGTTACTAGTCTTTATAGAATAGTACATAAAAAATTTCTGCCAAATCGAATGAAAATTGAGACTTTCAAAGGCTCAAGAAGTCAAATCAGGAGATCGGTGAATGTGGGTGCTATATCAGGTTATAGACCGATTCGGACTGTACTTGGTATAGTTGTTGGATAGAACACCATGTGCAAAATTTTCAGCCAGATCGAGTGAAAATTGAGGCTTTCAAGGGCTCCAGATGTCAAATCAGGAGATTGGCCAGGTGCTTGACCGATTTGGACCGTACTCGCCACTGATATTGGAAATCGTAACAGAACACCAAATGCAAATGGGATACAAATTGCGTTTCCAGGGGCTTAAGAATTCAAATCGGGAGATCGATTTATATGGCAGCTAGATCCAAATATGTGCCGATATGACCCATTTGCAGTTTCCAAGACCTACATCAATATTAAGAATCAGCGCAAAATTTCAAGCGGCTAGCTTTACGCGTTCGATCGATATCGCGATTTCGACAGATGGAAGGACGGACGGACATGGGTAGTTAGACTCAGAATATCGGCACGATCAAGAATATATATGTACTTTATGGGGTCCTAGATCAATATTTCGAGGTGGTGTTACAAACGGAATGACCAGATTAGTATACATCCATTTTATGGTGATGGGTATAATAACTTGCACTAGGAGCCTCGACATCCGACATGAATATATTGTATACCGGACCATATATACATATAGCTGCCATATAGACCATATGGATCAGATCGGAACATATTTGGATATAGCTGCCATATAGATCGATCTGCCGATTTTGAGTCTTAAGTCTATAATAGGCGTATTTATTACCTGATTTCGCTATAACAGGAACAGTAGTACCAAAACCTTCAACATCTGTTCCGAGTATGGTCTATATCGAGCTATATTTAGATATAGCTGCCAAAGAGACCGATCATAAACTTTAGGGTCTAAAGACCATAAAATGTATTAATCTTTCCATAGGGCTTTGGTCGTCCCGATTTGAGTGTAGCACTATGATTGCCTTCAAAAGACTTCTTTTCTGTAGCTTCTTCATACATTCTGAATATATGACCTAGCCGACGCAACCGTTGTATTTTGATACGTGGAACTATGCGATCGTCGTCATACAGCTCGTTATTCATGAGACGACTATTTCTCTCAAACACTCCAAACACTCCACTTCAAGCCTCCACTCCTAAAAGCCTGTGTTAAATACCAACCGGACGGAGTTTGACTATAGAAACCGGAAGCTCGATTTCGATTTTAGAGCCATGGTTTCTTAGGAAAAATTTCTTAGAATTCGATGTTAATAACCCCTTTGTCGGATTTAAAATTGAACCACCCTATTGTTCATAAATATTCATTTCGCTTTGTTTTTCAGGTTTTCTAAGGTAAACATCAAATACTTTACCATTATATTTATTTTATAAACACCTGAGATATTAGTGTAATTACTAAAAATCTTCCATTTATTCCCTGCAATCACTTTCTACAATATAACTAATCTAGTCCATTAGATGCGAAAGAAAAATGAAAAAAAAAAAAAAATTAAAAATCTTACTTATGCAGTAGCTAATAACCCTTCCAGTAAGGACATAAGAGTGTGCACACTTTAATTGGATGCAATTGCATAATTTAGAAGCATTCATGACATGAATGGCGTAACATTGTCTCTCCCTCTCGCCAAAAGCGTAGTGCAGAACATTAACGCTTTTTATATCATTAACATAATCATTAAAAGCCCCAACAGCAAAAGGTTGAGTCTGACTTTGTTGACTCTCTAACATGTCCTAGTCAGGGATGGGGAATGGGTACAAGCGTAGCAGTAGTCCTATGTGGGTGTGTGGTGTTTGTCGACCACATAAGCCAAAGAAGACTGGCGTGTGTAAGTGAGGGGGAGTTTGAGTTTGGCTTTTCACGAGTGGGTAGCACTAGATGTGACAACGATCCTTCTTCATTGTGTGCCATTGCCATCACAAAGCCATCGTCATCACCATCATCATCATCATGGTGGTTGGTGGAGAAAAGCAAGCTTTTTAACAATTTAATTATACGCTGAATGAATGAATGAATAAGATATTAAAGCAGCTAATAATGCACAAATAAAAGCCGACTGGAGAATACGTTTAAGCAAACCACTACCACTACCACTACTACTACTACCATATACTATGATAAGCACAAACTGATACTATGATAGAACAATGGGGGATAAAAACAATCGAAATAAGTAATTAAATCTAGTTGAGACAAGTAAAAGCGTACTAAGTTCAGATACGCCGAATCGTATACACCCTCCACATGTATCGCATTTGCCAAGTTCTTTGGCCGACATCTCTTTATAGACAAAGAAAGGATAATGAACAAGAATTGGCTGTTGGAGACCAAAGTAGAATTCATAGTCCAAAATTTCAGCCAAATGGGATAAGAATTGCGACCTATAGTGGCAGAAGAAATAAATTTGGTAACTCTGTTTAGATGGGAGCTATATCAGGTTATAGACCGATTCAGAAAATATTTAAATGTCATACAAGAATTCGTTATGCAAAAAAAATGTCAGCCAAATCGGATAAGAATTGCTCCCTATAGAGGCTCAAGAAGAATAATAGAGAGATCGGTTTTTATTGGAGCTATATCAGTTTGAGACCAGATTTGGGCCATACTAAGAACAGTTGTTGATGGTCAAACCAAAACCATTCACGCTAAATTTCAGCCAAATCGTATAATATCTGCGCCCTCTAGAGGCTCACAAAGTCAAGGTCAGAGATCGGGTGATGTGGGAGCTTTATCAGGTTATGATTCGGTTTAGACCATTCTTGGCCGAGTTGTTTAAAGTTAGAACAAAACACTTCATTTCAGCCAAATCGGATAATAATTCCGCCCTCTAGCGGCTCAAAAAGTCAATATCCGAGATCGGTTTATATGGGAGCTATATCAGGTTATGACCCGATTTAAATAATATTACGTGGCAGAGTTGTTTAAAGTTATTACAATTTGAGCAAAATTTCAGCCCAATCGGTTAATAATTGCGCCCTCTAGCGGCTCAAGGAATTAAGATACGAGATCGGTTTATATGGGAGCTATATCAGGTTATGAACCGATTTAAATCATACTTCACAGAGTTATTAAAAGTTAGAACAAAATACTTCGTGCGAAATTTCAGTCAAATCTGGTAAAAATTGCGCCCTCTAGAGGTCAAGATCAGAGATCGGTTTATATGGGTGCTATATAAGGTTATGAGTCGATTCAGACCCTTCATGGCAGAGTTGTTTAAAGTTAGAACAAAACACTTCATGCATAATTTCAACCAAATCGGATAATAATTCCGCCCTCTAGCGGCTCAAAAAGTCATTATCCGAGATCGGTTTATATGGGAGCTATGTCAGGTTATGAACCGTTTTGGACTATTCTCGGCACAGTTGTTGGAAGTTAAAATTAAATACTTAAGGCAAATTTTCAGCCAAATCGGGTAATAATTGCGCCCTCTAGAGGCTCA